>NW_015529453.1:0-668 GCF_001515645.1 Sinocyclocheilus grahami
ATTGCTTTTCATTGACAGGACTGTGATTGGACAGTAATTCAATTTGGCTGCTGCACAATTTCCACTCTGTTTAGACTGCAATGCAAAAGACAGCATCATTCAGGCAAATGCAATGATGTGTCTCATATTTAACTTGCCAAGTGTAAAGTGTCACACTTGCAGTATAGCTTGATAAGTGGATTATATTTCAAGGTGTGAATGTTTTTCATTCATTGCATTTTGTTGTTTCAAAAGCAAATTACCATACATTTGAATGAAGATAAGTGGCTGTAAAAATAAATAATGACAGTTTTTCTTTTCATTGTGGCACAATATAAGGCCGGTTGCAATTTATATACAGGTTGCAATGAAAACCAATGAGTGTATTGAGTTTTACATTGTTTCTCTGTAATGACTGCTTTTCATGAATTCAGAAATTCTCTCCCATACGTTTACATGTCTACATTTGAAGCTGTACTGGAAAACTGTCATTTAACCAGCTTTGTCTTCAAGTATGCATGGGTGTAATAGTGGTTCTATAGTACTGTGCCACCGGGCAGCTCCTCAGAGCCAGAACTGCTGTAAAAACAGTCCATCATTATTTTATCAAGATGAATGAGCACACTTCACTCTGAGGACCAACATTCAGGGGAGAGAAACATGCAGGGGTAGGGGACCAAACATTCATT
>NW_015529454.1:0-668 GCF_001515645.1 Sinocyclocheilus grahami
TTCGCATTTTGTCACGTTCCAGTCTCCTTAAGCCCTCGAACGGATTGAAGATGAAAACGCACAAGGCAAAGCGTGCTGACAACGCGAGGACATCCTTTACATTCGGTCTAGTGTTTCCATGAAGTTACAGCATGAGGTCTTCAGGTTTGAATACAAATCATCGTACAGTCTCTGTTGAGTCCTTCTCCGCAGGGGCTTTCCTTTCAAGTGTTCCTTCCAGTCCAAAGAAAACCTGAACGCTTTTTTTAGTTTTTTTTTGCTGAGATAACCTGCCTGCCTTGCTCTTGGGTATGCAGAGAGAGTTTCTGCTGTTTTAGTGTGCATGCTGTTTACTTTTAAGTAAAGAGTTTTAAGTATGCATTTGCAGACTCTGGTGACAATACATTATCAAGTAATTTTTGCTCTGCGCCCATGCTTGTTTGAGTGTGACATTTGCAAGCATCAACATGGTTTAAATTCAAACTAAAACAATGTCACTGCATGCGAAGTAAAGTTAATGAGGATGCTTTGTTTTGTTTCAGTGCAACTTGCTGACCACCTTTACAGGACTGAAGAATCAGGATAATACAATCCACGGACAGATAATTACAGCGCAACCCTGAGCGCAATGCTAAACAGAAGACCTTTATTCACTACGGCTCCAAGCTGAAAATCCATAAATCACAAAC
>NW_015529455.1:0-668 GCF_001515645.1 Sinocyclocheilus grahami
CTTTTCCACGACATTCTAATTTATTGAGATGCACCTGTACACATAACTACGTCCACTCATATTGGATTTGAATTTTCTCCTTTGGATTTCTAGTGGCATCATTAATATTCTTAATTATAATCTTATGTATTGAG
Source organism: Sinocyclocheilus grahami (assembly GCF_001515645.1). Taxonomy (NCBI): domain Eukaryota; kingdom Metazoa; phylum Chordata; class Actinopteri; order Cypriniformes; family Cyprinidae; genus Sinocyclocheilus; species Sinocyclocheilus grahami. The sequence continues at coordinate 135 of NW_015529455.1, forward strand.
CTGCTGTAGTGATATGTGCTTCTCTGTTGTGCTTCTGTAGGGATTTCTCTCAGCGTAGTGCCCATGTATCTGGGAGAAATTGCTCCGAAGAATTTCCGAGGCTTCCTAGGACTTGTGCCCAGCATCTTCATCTGTATTGGAGTATTTATTGCTCAGATTCTGGGACTCCATGAGATCTTGGGCAAGGTGGTTCCCTTCTATTTTATTTTATAACATTAGACTGTCTTTCTCAGTTATGAACGTCACAGATTAATTGATATATCCTTAACTTTTTGTTGTTTTAAAACAGATCTGTTACTGCTTTGTTTTCAGTTTTGTTAAGTATTCTTGTCATCATCATTTGGTTGTTCCACATAGGAAGAGCACTGGCCTCTGTTCCTCTCTCTAGTTGTGGTGCCTACATTCATACAACTCTTGTTGTTGCCATGGTTCCCAGAGAGTCCGAGATATCTGTTGATGGAAAAGCGGAACATTCATGCCACTATCACAGGTAAAGACATTTCTTACTTAAAAAAACACCCAAAAATAAAAAAA
>NW_015529456.1:0-668 GCF_001515645.1 Sinocyclocheilus grahami
ATTTAGCATTACATTTATTACTGCATTTATTATACCTGTTTTTAATGTTTTGTGTTTGGCAATTTTAAGTGTAACCTCTGATTCTTTTTGTCTTAGATAATGTCCCTACACCTGCGCTACATCTCTTTCCTCTGGCAAGTTGCAGACCTGGGCTGTAATCTCAACATGCCTCTCCTCCGGGATGGAGCTCGTGTTCTAATGAAGCTCATGCCTCCAGGTGCTCTATATGCTTCATTAGATGTCTGCTTGAGACATCTAGCTGCACCAGTCTGCTGTGTCTATTCATTACTCACTGTTGTTGCCTTTCAGATAACACCACAGTGGAAAACCTGCGAGCCATCTGTCTGGATCACGCCAAACTCGGCGAAAACAGCCTTAGCCCCACATTGGATTCACGTTTCTTTGGACCATCACCATCTCAAGTGCTTTACTTGATAGAGGTTTGTTTGGTTCTCAATATGAAAATATTTTATGAAACTAGCCAAGCGTAGATACACAGTTGGTTATGCATACCCAGAGTTGGGTATAACGCATTACACAGTAACGTGTTACTGTAATCGAATTACTTTTTCTGGTAATGCAGTAATGTAACGTGTTACATTTTAAATTTGTGTAATTTGATTATTACAGTTACTAAAGTCAATATAATTACGTTACTTACGTTACAA
>NW_015529457.1:0-668 GCF_001515645.1 Sinocyclocheilus grahami
AAAACACAAGGGAAGGGAAAAGAATGAATCAATATTTTGTGACCGAGGGAGTCTGAATGCCAGCCCTGAGCGAGCCGTACATCATGTGAAAGTATCTTATTTAGAGGACTGGAAGCCCTGGTCTGTAGATCTAAATCAATAGTCAACTATGGCATGTGAGTGGTGGTCTTGCTTCCGCCAAATTCACTTCACAGTGACCAGGTTTCCACAAGAAGGGGAAACAACAGCAGAAATAAATGGGTGGCTGTGGAGTTGAAAATGAGCAAGAACATAGGTTGAGGGCTTGTCAACTCAATAAAAGAAAGAGATAGAAAAAAGGGAATTTTTGTCCACCTAATGCTGATCTGAATTAATCTGTCTAAACTGACACATTTGCCAAGTGATTTTTGATTCCAAATATTAGTATTTTAGCAAATCTAAGCATATTTGAGATCTCTTCTAAAACTCGAGATGAGATGTACAGTGGGTTTAAAGCAGGGCTTGAAAACGAACAAAAAAAAAAATCCAATCGGTTCACTCCGAGCCAAATCGATATTTTAACGTTTCTGTTCCTACATTCCTCTGTATTATTACCATTCCGAAACCATTCCGGCTTGCCTAGAAAAAATAATGGTGAATAACGTTTATTTTTAAAACTTTTTCTTTGCCTATAATAATAATAATAATAA
>NW_015529458.1:0-668 GCF_001515645.1 Sinocyclocheilus grahami
TCTTTCAAAGTACTGCCCACACTCCAGTCCAGTAGGTGGCGGTAATTGCACCTTTCAGTTGGTTTGCCAACCGCAAATAAAATTTAAGGAAGAAGAAGAAGAAGAAGTTGTGTATTAGTGCGCTAGAGGGCAGCAGCAGCCGTCTGTCCGATGTGCCATTCAGCAAACGAAGAAGCCGATTATTTTAGTAGTGCTGGAGCACAGCGTGTCAGAATGGCGAACGCGGGAAATGAAGTCGTGTTTAAAAAGGTATATTTCAATACGTTTAACAAGCAGTTCGTTAAAAGATATCAAGTTGAACGTATTAGGAGGATCGTTAGCGTTTTCATGATACGACGGCGTTACATCATTCCCATTTTTAAAGAGTAACCTTCTTATGTTTTTAAGGAAACTGTTGCTAAACTTTTGACACGCTCTTTCAAAGAGGACAAAACCAAAGGTGAGACTGTTATTTTTGGGAAATAGTCGACCACACACAGTGTTCACAATATTAAATTTGCTTCACTTGTCAATGTGAGGTTGAGAGAGGGAGGGGCGTTATTGCTCAAAGAAATGGTTGTGCATTTAAATGTTTTTTAGTCGTAAGTTTCTTGCTTACCTGTCAAGTTCAAAACACACCATGATCTTGTTCTTCATTTTGTGGTTAGGAGTGTGTTGCTACTTACACA
>NW_015529459.1:0-668 GCF_001515645.1 Sinocyclocheilus grahami
GCTTTGTTTTGATGTACCCAATGAAAAGTGTATAAAAAGAGTATCTTACCGTATAAATGAAGTACTCGACTGTCCTCTCTGAAAGGAACACACATCAACCCATCAACATGTGCTCTCAACCCAAAGCAGATAACGTTTCAGCAGATAAGCTCACCATCTATACATCATTCCAGCCTCTCGCTTTGGAAGCACATCACCTTTGAAACAGTTTTGATCTTTTTTAGATGTATTTTTAAAAATGATCCTTGGTCTTGTATCTCAGGCGTTGTACTTTCTGTTTCTGTCAGCTCACACTGACTCATTTATTATGTCTGTAGTTTCCTGTGGGGGTGTGAACAGTTTTCTGCTGCTTTTTTTAATTCTTACTTCTGCTATTTATCTCACAGTGTTGCCTGATCTGTGCTTGTGATAAAAAAATAAATAAAAAAATCTCCTGAGAGATGTTGTTTTTGCTTTACTATTGTTTGTATCTCGACTTTAACTATGATGTACTTACATTTAAATTGATAATTTGATACAGTGCACTTACTGTGTACATACATGATTTTACATTGTACTTTCATTGAAAAATATATTCCTGTAATTACATCTGTAATTAATTTCAGTAGTCACATCTATAATGGAGGGGAAGTTGTGGCCTAATGGTTAGAGAGTCGGACTTGTAACCC
>NW_015529460.1:0-668 GCF_001515645.1 Sinocyclocheilus grahami
AAATCTGATGATGAATTGGGTCATATTTATGCAGAAATATAGAAAGTGGTAAAGGGTTCACAAACTTTCAAGCAGCACTGTATATGGCAAACCAAATATAATCTACTATCATCTTATGTTGTTATGTCATTTGATGTCTGCAGACTAGTCTCTAACTGTCTGAAGTTTGGCTGTAAACATGTAATCCTGGCTTTAAATCTGTTTAAAGGAATGTAAAGTGTGTGTTGCCCCTGTGGCTGAGTGTGAGAGGTCAGTCGCTAGTGTAAAAATAACACTCTAAAGAGGAATATCTGCAGCTATGACTGCAATAAACCTCAATGGATTACTAAAATTTGCATACAAATGACCATAGTTGTCATAATATCTTTAATCAGCAGAAAAGACCCATGCACACTGATTGTTTACATGCACAAGTTTACAGAAAAGCATGAAATGCATGAAAAATAGCAGGAAAAAATGTGCATGCTTATTCTGAATTTTCAAAAGCTGTGGAACATATACAATCTTTCTTTCTTTTTTTGTTTTATTTTTTTTATTAAATTCCAAGTTTATATAAATCTTACACTTATTATATAATATTAAATACAATAATATAAAAATATAGATTTTTATGGTATTGTTCATAATTTATTAAAATGATGTTTAAATGTAATTGTTAAATTAAATTA
>NW_015529461.1:0-668 GCF_001515645.1 Sinocyclocheilus grahami
TTTTTTTTTTTTTGTTTTGTTTTTTACTTTCATATGTCGGTAGCCACTGACTTGCATTTTATGAATCACTAAGAAAAATCTTCTACTGAAAAAGTTCCCTTACGAAAATGAATCATGGTTTTATTATGCTAAAAGTGTAGTAGCAGTATGTTAATGTACCTATATAGCATGCTGGTGCTTTGATATCACATTATTTATTATCATAATCATAAATGATTATGAATCGGAAGTCTCACACGTTGAGAGAAAATAGACAATGTTGTTTTATTGGTAGTCTCATTTTCTCAAAAGTTTCTCATTGTTGCTTATTCAATATAAATGTCATTATGTCAAAATAGTATCTAAATGTAGACAGTGAATTCTGGCATAGCATCACAAGCTTGCCTTCAAAGAGAAAACCTATTTGAAACAGATTCAAAAAAGACTGGACAATGAACATCCTCCAGATTTAAGGACACAAAGGCGAAGCTGAGAAGCTCCCAAAAGTCTTCTTATTATTCAGGATGTTCTTCTTAGAAATGCTGCTCTTTAATTGTCGGCCAAAACATACTAGTACTGCCACGTTCATCTTCTCTATCTGCTGCGTTTAGGAGTGTTGGTCACGTTGACAGCAGTCGTTAAGTTCCCCATAAGATGTAGTTTCCCAAAAGGTCTCCACATGGTGTGGC
>NW_015529462.1:0-668 GCF_001515645.1 Sinocyclocheilus grahami
CGCTAATACGTTTTTAACTTCACTACGTAACTCATCCTACACTGTTTGTGCTGAGAGGACCTTAAATTATGCGGCAACTTTTGCAACTTTGACATTTTCTTCAGTGAATTATAAATGCAGTGGCTATTCACTCCCGTTCACATCCTCACGGACACATAAAAGTCAATCACGTTTGTGGGTGTGACAGATTGACACATTTACACTCTGAATATTGACCATATTGAATGGTGGGAAATTGCTGGGCATTACCACCCTTAACAGCCACTTGTAAAGCATTGTTGAGCGTGACCTGCATATCATATGATATATCATCTGACAGAGATTAATTTCAGTGCTGAACCTCAGTGCCCCACAATCTCGACAGAGGACTGCCGAACACGTTTTAATGACATGTTAAAATATGGTGGTAAATATGTCACATCTGCCCTGGTGAAGGAGAGGAGAAAGCAACTCGTTGCTGATTTTAAATTTAAAAGGCAATTTACCAGCAGTTTGGGTGAGAAAGATCTCGACTCCAATCTAGGTAGATGAATTTGCATAATTGCCACATAAAGCAACAATTTGCACCTGTAAATCTTAATTTGATAATATGTCTCTGTAGCTCACCCTGTTTGTGTGTGTGTGTGTGTGATAGATAGATATAAATATATATATATATATATATATAT
>NW_015529463.1:0-668 GCF_001515645.1 Sinocyclocheilus grahami
TTACAGTTTAACAGAGATTCACATAGAACACAGATATTTTAAATTGTAATCATTTCACTATTTTAACTGTATTTTTGATTAAATAAATGCAGCATCGGAGATCTTCAAAGACTTTTTCCAAAAAATAAAAAATAAATAAACCCTTACATTACCAAATGTTTGAACAGTAGTACATTATTTCTGTGTGTGTACACACACTGTGCTTCCTCAACACATCAGCGAGGGCTGGATCAGTACCGGCTGCCAGATGTGAGCATGAACTTGGACTGTTTTAAAGAGGTGCAGACATGTGGCAGGAGAGAATATAAAGCCGTAAGCAGCTGCATGAAGACAGAAAGCCAGAGCAGGCCAGATGAAGAGACAGACAGAAGCAGTAACGGCTGAGACATTACTGGCCTCCGCTGGAGCAGCTGCGGTACTGCAGAAGCCAGCCAGCCCAGAGAAGCACGCCTTACTCAGAAAGAGAGAGATGAGCTCCTCTTCCAGACTCTACAGGGTAATGAAACCACAGCGAAGGGCAAGACAAGGAACGAGCGGGTGCAAGGACAACAACAGACACAGAAACAGAAGAAACAAGAGAGAGAGAGAGAGAGAGAGAAACACAAAAGCACTTCAGTGATTCTACAGAGTGAGGAGAGAACAGTTACTAACACCACACACACACACAC
>NW_015529464.1:0-668 GCF_001515645.1 Sinocyclocheilus grahami
GGGCAAGTGACATAACCGGTGTTGCAGCTTAACACCGGTATCACCATCAGCACCGTCTATCGCGACAAGCCTAGTCAACACATCAAAATAAGTGTACTCTCCAGGTAGCAGCTAGTTTATCTGGCTTTATTTAAGGTTTGTGAACAGCGTTGTACCTGCAGGCTGTCTGGCTGGATGAAGTGCCACCAGACCCATGGGCTGGGGCAGATTATACAGCATCACCGTCTGGTTCTGTCCGTGCCACTTGTTGGCTCGGATCACACGGTTGACGTATCTGTCGGTCCAATAGACAAAATCCTCAAAAATGGTAATTGCGTGGGGATGTTGCAGTACCTTTTCATTGAGAAACAAGAGGTGTTTTATTCACATGGTAAACAAGCACTCAAGTTTATTTTGCATTAGCAAACACTGTAAATACATTTAAACAGAGACAAAAATGCAAGGGTTTGTAAAAGTGATGCTCTATCATGTGACCAAAAGTTGAGAAGATTTTAATGTAGACCAATAAGTAATTAAGAAAGGCAGTTCCAGTTGTGTTTTCACATTATTTAAAAGTCCCCAAGTTCTTTCCAGAAATTAAAAATGCATTGTACGCACTCCATTAAATGCCTTATGCATCTGCATTCACATACTTGCAACTACATATTGAGCTTAATATTCAAACAACC
>NW_015529465.1:0-668 GCF_001515645.1 Sinocyclocheilus grahami
CAGACTTTGACATCTAGATTAACCTTGCTGCTGTGAGCGTGCTGATGGCTCTCATTGGGATGCAAGAAGCATCTCGGATCTTCTATTCCAAAGGTATCTCGGCCCCCTCTTTCTTTGTTTGAAAAGGAAAGTAGGAAGCATGAGCCAGCACATACACACTGATCCGAGGGAGGTCCATGTGGGAGGGGATGCTATCGCTTTTGGAACGGAAGTGTTGAACAAATGGCGATCTATCTTAGCGTTCTCTGAGTTTACCAGTCCGCCAGCAAGCAAAAGATACACAAAAGGACCCAGGTGAACATCTTAAGTCTCTTTCAAGTCTTTTTCAACGGAACCATTTTATTTCTTAATAGAGACTATGGCCCATTGTTCCACAGAAGAATGGGGGTCAATCAGAACAAAAGGGGAGTGAGCTCCTTTGAGCTCTTGCTCAAATTTATTATTCAACCTTGTTCCACTCTCTGGTCAAGTTGTTTTACCAAGGTGATTACTACAAGGTAGTTCTGACTTATTATTTCACCTGTAATTGTTTCTTTTCACTTGTGCCAGATAATGACTGTAACCTTGTTGGTCAAAGCTCAATATCTAAACAGCATGCTGATTAGTCGTCAACCCTTTTGTCGGCCAAGTTTGTAAAATAAACTGCCAGTTGTCAACTCAATAAGGAG
>NW_015529466.1:0-667 GCF_001515645.1 Sinocyclocheilus grahami
ACACACACACACACACACACACACACACACACACACAAAACATGCAATAAAAATTAACAAAATTGTAGCCGAATTGTGGAAAATGCCATTCAACATTTTTACAGCTGCCACAAAATGCATGCAAAATGTGGGATATTAACATAATTTTAATATTTAAACTAGTTTTTTTTAATACAACAACCAGAATTTTTCTTTTTAAACACAAAAACATAAAAAAGCAATACATTTGTAGCCTAATCATTTAAAGTACCTCTCAAAAAATTTTACAGCCTCCACAAATTGCATGCAAAATAATTTTAATACTTACACTATTTTTTTTTTATACAACTAAGTTTTACAAACTAGGTTTTTTAACACAAAAAATGTAATAAGTTAAAAAGTTCAAGTAAAAAAAGCCTAATCATGGAAAGTGCTGTTTTTACAGCCGCAAAATGCATGCACAATGTGGGACATTAAAATAAAATGTAATATTTAAACTAGGTTTTTACTACAACAAATGAAAATTTTATTTTATTTTTTTACAAAAACACAATAAAAAGAAACAAATTTGTAGCCTAATTGTTTAAAGTACTATTTCAGTTTACTACAACAACTTAATTGTGTTTTTTTTACAGAAAGAAATGCAAAAAAGTAAAAAAATTTAGCCAAATTATATTAAAAAAAAAAA
>NW_015529467.1:0-667 GCF_001515645.1 Sinocyclocheilus grahami
ACCTTTATTTCTGAGAGTGTATAAACATGCACTCTCTTTCACCATTTCTAAATTTAATTATCATTCTAAATTTCTCTCATCTGTTCTGCTTCATGAACGTCAAGCATGTGTGAATGTCAACCAAATAAAAAGGGAGCAGGTACAGCTGTGAATGCTAAAAGTTTTTAATTCACTATAATTCATTACTGTCCTGTTTGTAGTAGCTACCTTTAGAATTATAGTAACTGTAAGTGATTTAAATTGCTTTGTCATGAGGAAGAATAGTCTGACACTGCATTTAAATGACAGAGGGTCAAGTGAAATCCATCTGTGTCTGCCAGTCTGTCTCTCCATAGCCAAGTATTTGACAGCCAATGACCTTGAATGATTCGGTTTCTGTACAGTACAGCCGGACACTGTTATGTGTTCTCCTTTTAGAGCTGCTATTCTTTTCTCATTAAAAAAATACATTGACAAAAGAGACAAGAGTGTTTTGAATATTTTGAAAATGAAAGCTCTGTTTATTAAAATAATGGCAGCTTAAAGGACATAAGAGGGATTGTGTGATCAGGAAGAAAAGTGAAAAGACAAAACACTACACAGCCTTGTGATATTTATTTGATAGCAACGGCTGCCAAAAAAATATTAAAAAAGACTAGAAGAAAGAATCTCTTCTTACAACCATCAC
>NW_015529468.1:0-667 GCF_001515645.1 Sinocyclocheilus grahami
ACAGCCCTTTAACCCTTATTAGCAGTAGCCCAAGGGATCTGACACATACGGTTTGTTGTCCTCATTGTAATCTCTAAATATACTCTAGTCGTCTCCATTCATCTTGTATATCCCTCGTAAGTCCAGGATGTTGTATGTTAAATAAGGTGCAATTTTACTTTTATATAGAAAATATTTTGATGCAATTTTTTTGGTGATTTTAACATTGAGTGTTGACAGGAATTCACTGACAATGGAAGTCTAAGGGTCCACCAGCTAACAAAATATGTGTGGTAAAATGTTATTTCAAAAAGTTCTCGGAAAGTTCAGAACATCCATTTTTAAAACTGCGAACTTTAATTGCGAATTGCAACTTAATTGAGATTAGAGAAAACATTAAGGAAATGTTTCATTTGATCGTTTTTGCAAACATTATGAAAACATTTTAAATGTTCTCTGAACCTTCTGAAACCAGTAGTAAGTAGTATCGTTTAGATACATCAATGTTCAACTAAAACGTTTCGGAAAAATTCTCCATAAATGAGGAATAAATCTGATCTGTATACATAGTTTTTGTACATTTTGAAAAAAAATATTTATACTCTATTCTTCTCTGTGCCTTACAGACACATACTGAAACTGCAGAAAATACATACAATACAGTACAGCCTCTCTCATATATATATAT
>NW_015529469.1:0-667 GCF_001515645.1 Sinocyclocheilus grahami
AAAAGGTGCAGGGCAGGGGGGCCTCCAGGACAGGTTTGGGAGCCATTGTTCTATAGTTCTAAAATTGTTTGACATTTGCGTAATGTATTGTAAAAGAATGAGTCATAATTTTATGATGGTTATAAAATCAGATGATGAGGGGTTTTGTGTTTTTAAATGAATTCCAATATATTAAGAATAGAAGTATAATCTGAACAGCCACCAGTGATAAAATAAATGAACGAGGGAGAATGAATCTGTCTTAAAAGAGCTTAAATTCACAGCGTTTTATCAGGACTGCTGACATGAGGTAGATAATGTGAATGTGCAGTGTTGAAGATATAGTTTTTATATATTTACCATCTATAGAAAGTACGCTTTTACCAGCCAAAATGCAAAAAGTAAAATGTGCCTTTTTACTGTTATTTCTCTATGCCTTTATTTTCATAATTCATGTAACAATGAAATTGTGTTCAAATTGACCTACATATGTCATAATAAAACACCATAGTTAAACCACAGCAGAACACACACAAATGAAGAGGCAGAAGTAAAATGCTTTCTGCTTTTCTCTGTTAAAATGACATGACACATTTTCGTATCTCCCCTAATTTCCATTTCAATAGACAGAGCTTCCAGGTCCCTTATGAGACTCTCTCGGTCCCTCAGGTCTTAATGGATTAGTTTC
>NW_015529470.1:0-667 GCF_001515645.1 Sinocyclocheilus grahami
AATATTCATGAGTTTGTGCCTGTACATGCATATTCATTAAAAATCAGTCTTTGATTGGCAGGTTCCTCTTTCGCAGTGGAAACCAGGAGCACCCAGGAGACAAAATCGAAAACACTACTGTCGAGATCCTGCCCTTTTCGGTAAATAAAAAAACACACATCCTCAATTAGATTTTTACGGTTTCCTCTAAATGTTCAAACAAGCCCTGGGGTGACAGGTTTGTCAGAGTCTAACCGCAGGTTGACAGGAATATCTGGCGTAGGTCTCCTGTGGTCTCCCTCGCAGGTTGAGCTACCATCATAATGAGGCAGCGCACTGCCATTCTGCTGTGATACAGAGCTTAAAAAGCCTTGGAATGGACTTTGATGTTTGTTCTTGAAGACGTTCCTCGAATAAATGAGGCTGGTAATACATCTGAGTTTGTGTAAATGGGTTTATGAGCTTGGGTTTTTTATCATTGTATACAAACCTTACTCCCACAGTTGTGTCTAACATTGTTAGCATAGTGCTAGTCCCTTTCAAACACGCCCTCGACGTGCTTCTAAATGAGGATGTTATCTCTTGCAGGATGCTGAATTGAAGACCAAAGAGAAATACAAACGAACAGAGGACCGCTTCTATAAACTTGGTGAGTTGTTACAGTCATGCTCGAATCAGCAGTTTTGCA
>NW_015529471.1:0-667 GCF_001515645.1 Sinocyclocheilus grahami
ATGCTGTTGTTCTGAATATCAGTGGCCTCGTGCCTCAGTCCTGCTGATATTCACAACAGTCTTTGTCTTAATTATCACAGACTACAAGAGTTCACAAGACAGTGAAAACAGAAGCTCACTTGAAACAAGTGTACTTGCCAAAGCCATATAAAATTAATGAGAACACACAGTTACAAAGCACAAATTCCCACCATACAGCAGCAGCCTCTGCAATTGAGAGAAACAAGTTGTAATCAAATTATAATCTACAAGGTTAAAATTCATGTGATATACACTGTTTGTGTTTTTAGCCCTGGGACAGTAGCGCTGATGAATATGGATACTCTTGCTGTAATTTCATTTGTTTCAATCCACTGACGATATTCAGCACAATACAAGCAACAATTCATAAACACTCCAAAATTCAGACCTTGTCTTACCCTAGAGAGACTTATTACACACCAGATGAACACTGACATACACAAAAGAGAAACAGCACACAAAGCTGTCATACTGCAGGGTAGAGAGGAGGCTGTGTGAAAAAGGGCCTATCAACAGCGCTCAACATTTTTGCAAGAAATAATATTTAGACAGTCCCAGAGGGAGCATGAGGTCAATGCATCCAGGAGACAATGGCTGCCTGTTTCATCCACGTCACTTCCCTATGCCTAGAATAACAACACTGGCC
>NW_015529472.1:0-667 GCF_001515645.1 Sinocyclocheilus grahami
ATCTCTGACACAAGTTTGTTTGGCTGGGTCATGCCTTTGCAACATATACAGCAGGTCGTTTGGGTTTTCAAATGGCATCTTTCTCGGACGCCTAATGAACAAATATAAGAACCAAATAAAGCACAAAAACAGAAGTTCCCGACATATTTACCTCTAAACGGGTATAAAATGTGAAGAAACCCACGTAGCGAGTCCTTCAAATGATCTTATGACACCCTTCAGCGTGCTGCAGCTGCGGATCCACCGGCGCTGCCGTGCTTCATTCTGTAGTACGCAGTACGCACAGTTAACCTTTCAACAATGATTGGCCCACATCCCGCTTGTCAACCACTAGATCCAATCACAGCCTCTGATGTTGTGGCACCTCTTTAGGTGCGGACAACGCCCCCTATCGGACGACTACAGCAACACACAGTGGGCGTAGTAATTTCCAACCTTGATGGTGAAATGAGGCATAATAAAGTCGTAGTTTAAGTACAATCATGGAATGTGATTTTTATGTTTATAAAATGCAATAAGTAAATAATAAATAAAATAAACTTTAAAATGGCAAAAGTCTTTAAAAAGCTGACTATTAAGAGTGTTTCTGCAACTCCTGAAACTTTTTCAGTCAGTATTTCATCACAAACTACTTTTCCAGTTGTTACAGTAACGGAATGTGAAATAT
>NW_015529473.1:0-667 GCF_001515645.1 Sinocyclocheilus grahami
TAATTATTATAATATAGATACGTTGACATTCTGATCATTTTTTTTCCGCCAGGCACATTTTTCCAATTCCAAACCACACCAATCTTAATAACTACTATTCATTTTGTATGTAATCATTTATAAGTGATATATAATTGTCCATGAAGGCTGGTAGTGAAAACTCCTTGTATTCAGGTGTGCAGAATTATTAGGTATGTTTTATTTTACAGATAAAATGAGCCAAAAAAGAGATTTAACAGAATTATTAAATCCCCATGAGAAATATTCAAAACTAATGCAATACAGAGACCCACCAAATCCTCTTGTACCACTTTTTGAAGAATCTATCTTCAAGAATCATGCAATAAGTTTTAGGAGTCTTCATGTGTTTCACAATGCATCAGCATGTTATTCTTATTAAGTGAGGGTCATTTTTATATATATCCATGGTTAATTTTTGTAAGTGTGCCAGCTTTAAAATGCATTCAGTACTGTATGGTCACACCTAGTGGCATAGTGTTATGTTTTGAAAAACTCAAGTAATTTATACTGCTAGCCAATATAAATTCCATAAATAGGAAATTACGAAAGAGTGGGGAATTACCTCAAAATGTCTAGTCCATTTCTTACTATTTATGTTGTGATACAATTTTTTAGATAAAACGTATGAGGCAAACTTTTTTGATGG
>NW_015529474.1:0-667 GCF_001515645.1 Sinocyclocheilus grahami
TATAATGAAAATAATATTAGATTAGAATATTAGATTAATCCTCCAGTGTCCGTATGGATATGAATTGTATGCATTTTGATCTTAAATGGCTAAGAGTGGAAAATAGGATGACTGCTGCAACACTGTTATCAACATGGAAGGTTTTACATTTAAAGCTCCATTGGATGAGTATAATCAATTACAATCTAACATTCAGTAACATGAATATGCCACTAGACGAGCAACAGAGGGTAGATTTCTACTCTCTAATGCTAAAACAAATTTTCTTAAGCGTACAGTAACATTTAGGGCAAAAATCATGGAATCTTTTACCATTGTCATTAATTAGGATAACAGAAAAATTGGCAGGTAAAAGCACACCTTGGAATTCTGTACTTTTCTGAGTTTGAGGTATAGGAATTAATTGAATGAGCAATACATTTTTTATATCGTAGGTGTTATAGATATTTAAAAGGATGGAAGAAATGTGAGATGCTTTGGAATGTGGAGAATGTATTTCACTTTTTATTTTCTTATTTCTTAATATGATATGCATAATAATGTATGAATGTTAAGTGTGGTGTGGACCCCAAGAAGACTAGTAATGCTTTAGGGCACAGCTAATGGGCATCCAAATAAATAAATAAACAAATAATTTATCCATAGCAGAAAATATGGGCATCTTTTC
>NW_015529475.1:0-666 GCF_001515645.1 Sinocyclocheilus grahami
CTTAAATATAATATCTACAACAGACAATAAATAGATAAATAAAATGCATTAGATCAATTGGTGTTGGACGAGTTAGATATGTTGTATCAAGTAAAATATTAACAAGTTTCATTAGGTCTAAAAACATAATTTTTCATAATTTTCTACTTCACTAATCTAATCTTCTCTCCCCTGGTTTCACAGACAAGGCTTAAGCCTTGTCCTAGACTAAAATGTAAATCTGAGCCGATTCAACTGAAAGAAACTTGCACTGACTGATCTTTAAACATGTGAGTGCCTTTGTTTTGTCTTAAGATGCACACCAGTAATGTGTTTTTCTAAGGCATGTTTATAAAAATTACTTAAATGTCCTAATTGAACTATGGCCTAATTCTGGTTTAGGCTAAGCCCTGTCTATGAAACCAGGCCATTTAGTCACATTATAAAGGCCCTTGATAAACAAACCCATTCTCATGAGATGCAATGAAGCCTAAAAATTCAACTTCCTTTAGTGTTATCAGATGATAGATGAGATGAGAATGCAAACTGTAAGTCATGCAGTCATGAAGATTATTTACATGGCAGATCATTTACAAACAGAGTCTTTATTTACACAGGCCATGTGACCAAATAGCAATGGACAGGATTTCCTCCCTATAACAAGGCAGTTTTAGATAACTTGCCCTA
>NW_015529476.1:0-666 GCF_001515645.1 Sinocyclocheilus grahami
ATATATATATATATATATATACATATGAATTGATAAAATATAGTATATCTCTGAATATACCTTCATATATTTAGAATGAATAAGTATGATAACTATGATTGAGAAGAGATGGATCACCTCCACTGAGAAGCTGGTAAAGGACGCAGTACCCCAGTACATCGGTCTCACAGTGGGGCTCCTGCCAGCTCACTTTCAGGGCCGTGGGCCCCAGGGCAGAGAACACCAGTCTGCTGGGAGTCTCAGGAACACCCGGGTTGAAGCGAGAGTCTGAGGGCACGAGCAGTGCAGATAGTAAAATGTCAAACCACAGTACAGACATGTTTAATTTTGTAGCCACAATTTTATTGGTTCAGCATTGGGCAAACAGCAGGGAATAGGCTGAATAAAAGAAGAGATGCTTCCAACTTAACTACATTTTCCAGTAGTATGACAGTAGCTTAGCTGCTTTTAAAATAGTTTAAACAGATACTTTTCCAGTAACAAGCTAATTCTCACAACTGTTTAGCATAAACATTTTTTTATGTCATCATATTTTGTTCTCACAAAGTGAACTAATAAAATAATTAAATGTGCTCTCCTAAAATGCAAGATTAAAAAAAAAAAATTTCATGAATCTGTTTATTCAGACAGACAAATAAATGAACCGGTTCTAAAAAAAAAAAAAAA
>NW_015529477.1:0-666 GCF_001515645.1 Sinocyclocheilus grahami
ACTACTACTACTACTACTACTACTAAAAGTCTACTACTACTACTACTAAAACATTATATCCTTCCATACATATTGGAAAGTAATTTCAATTAGTTTCACCCTTGATTGTGTTGTATGCTAAAATTATACCCACATGCAAAAATATTCCATACAAAGATGATATTGTCCTATAATAAAGAAAATACTTATTCCAAAAAGACACAAATGGATTATAAAAATACTGCAAGAGCTTTAAAAACCTCTTCTGAAAAAGAAGTTAATGGTTAGAATTCCAAAGGATTGATATGTACTGAGCGGAATAGAAAAGATGATGGATAGTCACCAGGAGGGAATCAATGGGCAAGTCTGGAAAGCAGAACAGAAGTCTCATTAAATTTCTAAATAACACTATGGAATCTCGGCTCAAACTGACCCACTCAAGACTTCTCTCGCTTCTCAAGCTTTCAAACATAGAGACAGCCTGCCTATATTACATCCACAAGACGCTGGAGACTTGATCAAAGCCGCAAACAGACGAGACATGTGCTAGCGTGTTGGGTGTGGAGTGTGAATGGAAGATGCTCCTGTGTGCAGAAGGCCAGTGCGATGTTCTCACCTTAATGAAATCTCATTAGTGGATGGAGCGATGTGTGGTTAACTGTTATCACTCCCTGCGTACAGTCACAA
>NW_015529478.1:0-666 GCF_001515645.1 Sinocyclocheilus grahami
TTTTTTGTTTAATTCATCTAAAATTTGTTTTCATGTAAATATATGTATTATTGGTAATCAATGTACATTTTACATCACATTCTATTATTATCTATTATCTATCTGATTGATTGCGAAATTGAAAATGTAATTCTGTATGCCCATTTTCCCAGCCTTCTTTGCGGTCTAATGTACTTTAGTTTTCTTAATTTTTAACGAGCACCAGTACATAAAAAGCACAGCCTGTCCGTTACTGGCCAGTTTTGACAAGCTAGTTTAAAGCTCCTCAGTGAGCGGATATCAGGATGTTGCACTTTGAAGACATAAAACGCACTAATGACCCAACGCATGCTTTCAGCTCTTTAGCCAAAGCCATCACACACACTGCTGCCATAAACATCCACCAGACAGAGCATCTAATGGCTCTGAAAGAAGCAAGTGTTTGAGAACACCAATAAATCAATAAATAAAACTACTAAATGATAATGGCATGTTTTTTTAGTTTTTTTGCGTTTTATGCCTTTATTTAGATAGGACAGGAAGTGGACAGGACGTGAAGTTGGAGAGAGAGAAGGATGAGATCAGGAAAGGTCCGCAAACCGGGACTCGAACTAAGAATGCCCAAAGTGTAACGGTACTACATGTCGACATGTTCCCTGCAAGGCCATCTGCACCAACAATGGCATG
>NW_015529479.1:0-666 GCF_001515645.1 Sinocyclocheilus grahami
ACAAAGTAGATTTTAAAAGGCAAAAGCTAAAAAAGTAGGGCAGTGAGAGTGAAAAATCAACATTTTTCTGGTCTAGGAATCAGTCTTCTCTTGGCGTATCGTCTTACACCTTTATTCTTTCACCCACATTATGCTAATGGTGAGGTTTGTGTAGGTGATTTCTGCAGGTACATTCATACTGTACTCACCACTGAATTAACAACACCCTCATCAGCCAAACTGCTAAACCTATACAACCTGTGCGGGGGCCGTCCAGATTCACCGTCTCTCAAAGTTTAATGCCTCTGACCGAGACATGACGCACAGCGACAGAGTGGGTGGACCTGTAGTATAGACCTGTCATTCAAAATAAAAATGCATGATTATGCTGAACTGCTCTTATCTAAGAATTAACAGTTAAAATGATGCAAATAAGTTAGCATGAGAGAGGGAGAAAAGAAAGAGCAGAAAGAAAAGAGAGGGAAACACTACATGTGGGTGGAAAGAGGGGTGCAGAGACAATGTATGAGGTATGGAAACAATTTTACATTGTGGGTATAAGAGGGATACACTTGCAGAGAGCGAGCGAGAGAGCGGAGGCGGGGTGTACGGAGGTTTCCCTTGTCCACTTCCTGTTCTGTCGTTGTTTCATGGTCAACTTCCCGTCACATGATTTTGAGCAACCAC
>NW_015529480.1:0-666 GCF_001515645.1 Sinocyclocheilus grahami
CTAGTGGTAAATTATGGCCAAAGGAAAAACTTTATTACTGAAAAAAGCAACAATGTAATATAAACAATGGGACAATTGTAAACATTTTAACACATTGTTTAATTGGCCATTTCAAATAGTTGTAAATCTCAATTTGTGTACAGTGCATGAACCAACCTGTTCACACGTTTCAAGATTTTTTCCAGAACAACTTTTGTTAAAGAAACATTTTATGAAGCTCAAAATGTTATGAAACAACTGTCAAATAATATTGATCCGAGGGTGTGGTTGAGCAGCATTGCTGACCTGCATGCAAGCTGATTCAGTTCTCTCATTAAACACTAACCCACACAAGGACTGAACAAATAAGGCAATATCATCTGACCAAGTGCTTTTTAAAGGTTTGTGAACACAGTACAGAATGACTTTTATAAACATCTCTATTTGAAAGACTCTCCATTCAACATCAAACTGCCGTTCAAAAATAATAAAGCCTCTATATATACACAACTTCAAGTCCACTGACAAGTTTCAAATTTCCTTTCTAATGAAGTGTTCATTTAACAAAGAACGATAAAATATGTGCCAAAACAGCAAATAACAGCATATAAAAGAAAATATTTATAATGCTTGTTGACATATTTCTGAAACAAACAATAACTAGTGTTTTATATATATATATATATA
>NW_015529481.1:0-666 GCF_001515645.1 Sinocyclocheilus grahami
AAAAAAAAAACATTCACAAAAAAGTATAACAATGATAATAACAACAATAAACGTCAGTCAGGAATAATTATAGTAACTGTGACTTTTTATCTCACAATTCCAACTATTTTTCTGAGAGTTACGACTTTATATCTCGCAACTCTGACTTTATATTTTCACAACTCTGAGAAAAGAAAAAATGTGAAAAAAAATTATTAAATAAATAACGTGAGATATAAACTCAGAATTTTGAGATAAAAAGTCATAAATATATTTTTATTTTATTACTATCATTTTTTAATCCCATAGCGAGTTTATAGAATAAAGTCACCCAAGTGAATTTTGTGAGCAATAGTGGGACTTTTTAGGCTCTGATTGAAGTGGATAAATGGCCTTTCTTTCTTTTTCTTTTTTTCTTTCAGAACCGGTGGTTTCTAAAACACTCCTGATTAGTGATAAACCGTGGGCTAAATAATCTTTACATAAGACTTTGGCTGCTTTTGTTGGCCTGTGAATGCAGCCCTCAGTGGTTTGTGAGGTCAAGCTGTTTA
The DNA here is from genome assembly GCF_001515645.1 of Sinocyclocheilus grahami. Lineage (NCBI taxonomy): Eukaryota > Metazoa > Chordata > Actinopteri > Cypriniformes > Cyprinidae > Sinocyclocheilus > Sinocyclocheilus grahami. Next base: position 531 of record NW_015529481.1, read on the forward strand.
TAAACCTTGGATCCACTCGGCTGTATTCACTCTGCCCAGTTTACCCTTTTAATTCCCAGAGAACCTATTACACTCTGTTCATTTAGAATATGATTTAAAGGACAGTAAAAGGAGAGGAAAAAAAATAAATTATATA
>NW_015529482.1:0-352 GCF_001515645.1 Sinocyclocheilus grahami
TACCTAAAAAGCGTTCACTGTTTGTCAGGAGCGATTAATAGGAGTTATGAATGGATGCGCTTTAGTCGTTTAGCGCGTATCGTGCTCGCCAAGCCCACATATGCTGCTATTTTACTATTATGTTAGTTATGTTTATCTAAAGTTACTGCAGCTTGGGTTTGGTTCATTTACACCCCGATATGCGAAATTACGTCGAAAAACGTGCTGTATTCTTTGAGTTCACTTTGTTAAAGTTTTAACTTTGGGTTATATAAACGTCATTGAGAGCTGGTTTAGGCCACTTTGCCAGAATGTTACTGCGAGTTGTCAATAAAGAATGAGAATGTGACGTAACGCCACGTTGAGTTCTTGT
>NW_015529482.1:19634-20300 GCF_001515645.1 Sinocyclocheilus grahami
CATGCATTTAGAATGCACATCGACCTATTGGTTGAAAATAGAAATTAATTTTTTAATATTATTTAGCATGAACAGAATACTCATAACGTGACAGAACATTCATTTTGTGGGTGTTGAAGCATGTAATAATGGAGTGTGAAATTCTTCGTGCTGCAAGAAACCGCATGTTTTCTGATCTGTTGGAATCCGGAGTCTCACCTTTATCTTTAAAATCAATTCTTGAAAATAAGGAATATGAAACAACAAAGGTTGTTATAAGTTTTTTACTCCACACTGGTCTTTATTTGAGGATTTAATCTATGAGATGGAGTTCTTCAGATGAACTGGGGAGGGCAGCAATACGCCTTTGAAGCGTCTAAGCTGCCGCAAATCATACAAGAAGAAGAAGAAGAAGAATTTTGTGGGTGTATTATCTCTTTAACTTGAAACCGCACACGCTCCCTCCTCCATTCCGCTGCTCCTGCACCTCTTTTTGAAGCACAACGGTGGACTCTTGTTGCAAAATGGCAATGAAATTGGCATACTGGGATATTCGTGGGGTAAGAAACAGTTGTAATTTTTGCATTCCTATTCTATTCTAATGTTGCATAGTTAGACCTTTAATTGATTCATATTTGATTTTACCTAAAAAGCGTTCACTGTTTGTCAGGAGCGATTAATAGGAGT
>NW_015529483.1:0-666 GCF_001515645.1 Sinocyclocheilus grahami
AAAGTAACGGACTATTCCTTAAATCAAATAACAATTGTATTTTGGTTATATACACGTTGGATCATTTGAATAACACTTGGAATATGCCTACTACTCTCTGTCCTTATTAAAGTTATTTTGATAGTCTCCTATTACTAAAAGAGGTAATCAGATTAGGTTATGCACGAACTTGGTGCCTATTTTAATAAAAGATGATCCATTAGAAACAGCTTCAAAAGCTGTCTGCAGCAGCAGCAATCCCTAAAATACAATGTGTGAATTCATGCGAACAGTGCTGGACTGGTAGTCTGGCATATTGGGCATTTTCCCGGTGGGTCGACGCACTTTTGATTTTTTTTCCGCCAAGGACCGGCCCATCATGCAGGGACAGCGGCCCATCACATATAAACGGAGTGACAAGGGATCTTGCTCCGCCTATGTAAATATCGCTTCACCTGAAGAAAAACATAAAAATACAGAAATACACAGAATATATATTTATATATAAAATATACATATACAGAGTAAATGAAATTGCACAGTGATTCTTCCACCTTCCTCTCGGTCTGTCAAAATGGACAGACCAAAGCGAAACGGTGGTGCTGAAAAGCTCAGGGAAAAGTAGTTTAAAAATTCGGAGGCGGATGCCGCAAAATGTGCCTCGTCGTCGGCAGTTGCGAAATGTAT
>NW_015529484.1:0-666 GCF_001515645.1 Sinocyclocheilus grahami
GACAACAAATCCGCGGCTTGCAAATACGTGCTTCATCTTATTTCATATGCAAAGTCAATATTTACATAGATGTCTTAAAGAAACTGCCTCAAAAAACCTGCCTGTTTAATTACAGGAGTACGATAGCAGGTAAAATCGTCATGAAAAACTAAATTAGGACTTTATAAGTGGACCTCATGGGAAAACATAAAAATATATATATATATACTGTATATAATATTTATGACTCAGAATATATTTTAAAATTCTTTGTTGCTCTTAACTGATTTTGACCAATGCATTCTTTATTCAGTTGCTCTTTAAGAAGTTATTTATAGCCATGAGGTAATTAAGCTTTCTTTTTAAAAAGAAATCTTTTAAAAATCCTGGTTTAATTAATATTGGTTGTCAATGTAAAAAGCAACAGTTATGGGCCTTTAGAGAGATTATATTGTTTTTTAAACCTTGGTAATTAGCTTTAATTATGCTAACTGTGAAAGCAATAACCTAGCAGTGATTTAATCAGTCAGTAAAGCCACTTTAAAAAAATTTTTATTCTTTATTGAGGTTAATTATGGTTTGATTATTAAAAGATAATATATTCCCCACTTTTGTTCTCGGTTTAATTTTGTTTTATGAATGTGTGTGTTAGAACCACATAAAGGAGAGTAGAAAACAGGCCTGAGA
>NW_015529485.1:0-666 GCF_001515645.1 Sinocyclocheilus grahami
AATAATAATAATAATAATAATAATTCTCTGTCTGGAATTCTAATCCTTATGAATATAAATCCAAATTTAACTTGACATAGATAACTTAATGCAGAGAGTAAAATTGCAAACTTACTTAGGCTATAATATATTATTTTATAACTTTATATATTTTTTTCCCTCCTCTTTTGGAAAATCATGAGAATACAATGAAGGATTTTCTTGTTAACTTGGAGCAACAAACTCTATCACGCTCTACATTCAAAGATTCATAACAGACTAGAATAATTGTGGGAACGAAACATGTAGTACAACCATTAGTACATGGAATCAATGCATTCAATGTATAATATAAAAGATTAATGTGAAACAACACATCCTCTATCTGTGGTGCGAATACAAGCACTGGGCTGTAAGGGTTCGAGAGATCGTTCAGGCTCAGAGCCAGCATGTCGAATACCAGCGGCTGGTGCGGGGCATGTGGCATGAGGACAGTTTCCAGGACTGTTTTTGATGAGCTGCTAGAGAAGGTGGGATTCCAAACTGCACAAGCAAACTACTGCCATGCCATTTCATAAGACAAACGGCTGGCAATTTGTTTGCTGTGAGTAGCCCTGATTTAAAATAAAATGCTTAATATTATTTGGAAAATTATGATTGATGGGATCAACTTCTCCTTCTTGCCGA
>NW_015529486.1:0-666 GCF_001515645.1 Sinocyclocheilus grahami
ATCAATTATTTTGGTTTATAAACCCTAATTTCAATCAGACTCATGTGTGGTATTAGTGGACTGGTTTTGGTTGGGTACCTTGTCTCCAAATGCAACAAATCCCAGGTTGTGTTTGCTTCAGTTGATGAACTCCAGTGCATTTTTTTGGTGGCTTAGTGGCACACAAAATCACTAGTTTGCTTCCCTCTTGTCTGATGAATTACTGATTGTTTGCTAATATTGCCCATAACCGGTACCCTAATCTGCAAATACATGTACTATATGATCAGGTAATTTCTTTTGGATGTATAATTAATAACTAATGCATGTAATAATTGCAGAACACTGGTTATTGCTGGTCGATATGTTGAAACTGCACTGCATATATGGGATATTAAGTAGCTTTAGCCATTGCCAAATATGTTTCAAAGATCAAAGCCATTTTCTGTTTGGCATTTGCAATATTAAAGAGGCTGTGTGATTGGACACCATCTATCTTTAATTTTCAGTCATTTACTTTCAAAGAAACCAAAGAGGGAAGTGGAAGGTCTTCTGGTGACAAGTCACACACTATCTAAGAAATGGATTGAAATTGGGCTTTTTCTCTATAAATCAATAGAGTAATTGTCAGAATGGACGTTTGTCATTTTATTTGAGCTAGTAGAGTGTATTATAGAGATGATGTTA
>NW_015529487.1:0-666 GCF_001515645.1 Sinocyclocheilus grahami
AATCTCTAGTAATTTACAGTAAAATGAGTTGTGAATAAATCATCTTTCTAATTTCCAAGTAAAGGAAACACATTATTCTAATAGTTCCTGAAAGTAATTTAGCTCATATAATTGCTTTGAGCATAATCCCATTGAAATGCATGCATTACTGGCAGCTTGCGTTTTAATTAAACAAAAAGAGTGTAAAACCTTAATCACACAGTGTCAACACTTGTTTGTGTTTACAATGAATTTATAAGAATAAAGTATTATAAGAAACACAGCCTTACATGCATTGGTGTGTATATTATCATTGTCTCTTTGCAAACTGGTTTTAATGCACCAAAAATAAACCTGCACATTGTGCAGATCAGACATTATGAGCATTAATAGAGTTCAAACGTTAGACTGGAGTTATGTCTGGAAATGTTCTGACCTTTGAAAGCTCTTCTTCTCATTTAATTGGCTTTGATTCACTGTGTCTGTTATGAACTAAAGCCAAAACAATCTATCAGCAGCAGAATGAAGAGAAGTCTTTTCTCATTGTACTCTCCAAAATGCTCAGTGTCCTTCCCAATCTTTTGAAAAACTAAAAGCATGATTATATATAAATGTATATAAAGGTCAAAAGATAATCAGTAAAACATCAACTTATTATTAAAGGGATAGATGACCCAAAAGTGAAAA
>NW_015529488.1:0-666 GCF_001515645.1 Sinocyclocheilus grahami
CACACACACACACACACACCATTATTTCTAAAGTCTTATTGCAAGAGTTGCTACCAACAACAACAATGAAAAAGCAGAGTGAAAGTATGTCTTAAATAGTCACTTCGTTCAATGTGTGTGTGTGTGACTGCAGATAAAACGCTGGAAAGTGGCGTTGTGAGTGAGAGCAGATCTGACTGAGATCTGTATGAGGCTCTGGGGAGCCTGGAGTCGAGGAGAGAAACTCTTTGTCCAGTTCTGTCCCTCACGGGTGAATGTTTGCGAGGTCTGATTAAACCTCTTGTGTCTGATCGCACTCAAAGCTCCAGCATGGTGGAGAAAAACTTTAAAACGCACACATGCATACTGCACTTTTACACAATCAGATGCCAAAATACACAAGATCAATGTTTGGTTAATGCGCTGTGAAGTTTAACTTTGGAAAGCACAATGTCTGATTTCTGTTGGGTGAAAACTGAGAAGGGAAATTAAATATGTTTTTGCCTTTTAATTAAATTAAATTAAATTCACATGCATTTATACAGTGCTTTTCACAATGCATATAGTTTCAAAGCAGCTCCAGAGAAAATGTATGTTTCTACATATTTTGAGGCTTTTGATGCTTTTTGATGAAACAGTAAAAAATGATCAGATACGCACATGGATTTGGTTTACAGAAAAAAAAAA
>NW_015529489.1:0-666 GCF_001515645.1 Sinocyclocheilus grahami
TATATATATATATATATATTTAGTTTTAACTTATAAAGTAATAATTAAAAAAAATATATATTATTTACATTAATTCAAGAATAAAATCACAAATAAAACAAAAAAATTCATAACATGCAAATGAAGTTTTTGTTCTTAATAATAAATACTACTTTTATGAGCGTAAAATAATAGTTTTGGGAATAACATTAAAAGATTAAGGTTTTTTTTCAAGTTTTAACTTATTTTTAACTATTTTTAATATAATATGTAAAATAGTACACAGCAATATCAAGTTTCAAACATAATGCTACACCTAATTATGTTTCATTCATATTTAACTCAGCAATTATTTTTGGAAACAAAATGATTATTTTGTATTAATACAATGTAAAAATGTATTAATACAATGCAAATAATTAAAAAAATTATCATTTCAAGAGTGAAATTATGCAAATAAAATTTATCTTTTAATAACAGCAGGTCTTTTACAGGTATAAAGTAATAATGTTTCAAAAACAGTATTACAAGATTAAGTTTTAATAATTACCATTTCATTTTTAACTTTATTAGAGCATACTGTATATGTATTTCCATATAGGGCAACAAAATTTTAATTCTAAATTAATTCTAAGTTTCTCTGTCCTGTACACATGTGTTTTTGTTCGGGAGGTTTTGTACTCGTTC
>NW_015529490.1:0-665 GCF_001515645.1 Sinocyclocheilus grahami
GGCCACAGCTGGAGAGAAGAGTGATGGACACCAGTGTGGGTGGTCCGAGAGAAAAAGAGAGACGGGTAAAGAGACCACTAATGACTAGAACAGCCAAGAAAACATTAAGGTACAGTACCTGATGAAAACCTTTATAGGCTTCAAGGCCAGAGAACTCCAAGTCATGATTAAGTGTGTGACAGTATGCATATCACAGCTAAGGACAAAGTATGCATTTGTTACACCCTAATTGGGTCAATATAGCATGCTTTCTAACGCGCGCATTCTGTTACAGGTTAATCTTTTGTATTCAGATAAGGCAAGTTTAAGCTTTTTTTTGTTGTTGTTGTTGGTCAAATACTTTCACACCAGCTTAATATGGAGAGACAACTACAAGTAAGCCAGTTGTAGGTGGATTTCCTTGAAAAGTAAACCCTGCTGTATTATCAAAACATTGCTCTGTTTGTTTGAGTATCCCAACCAACCCGAGAAAGCAACATTGACTCAACCAATGCCAAAACTTTATGGGAAGGCCATTTGTTTTCCCGACCAATGGCAGGCTGAGAAAGTATTTGGAATAGCAATATGTGCCACTCAGAACACCTACACAACAGCATAGAAACTCTCTAAAATTTCGAATTTGTTCCCACATTAATTTAAATTGTGGCTACAACTTAAGTTAAACA
>NW_015529491.1:0-665 GCF_001515645.1 Sinocyclocheilus grahami
GTGAGCGGTGATATAAAAAATGACGAGTTGACTGTTGACTTTGTAAGAACAAAGGCAGCATGCCAGCGGCCCACGGATGACACAGCATCATGGGAAATTAAAGCTTGACAAACAGATGAGGTGTCAGAGCACGGAAAACACTATTTTTCATTTTACCCGCTTCTACTCAACAGGGGAGAGGAGCTTTAAGCAGGAAAGGGGAAACAGATGAGAAGATAGAGGGAGAGATGGATAGAGGAAAGAAAGGGAAAAGATAGACGGAGTGATAGAAAGTGCGTCTACAAGAGTATTATGTTGTTTTTGTAATAGAATGCCACTCTTTTCCCTGTAGAGATGCTGAGGTGTCATTTTAGGCTGCTATCGGTTAACAGTGTGGCTTTAGTGTGACATATGACACAGGTCTATAGGGTGTGTATGTGTTTTTATCAGTTTTATTAGGACAGGCGAGATAATACACATTGTTCTGAGAGCACCTTTGGGACCGTAAAGGGGGTGTTGGGCCTTGACGATTTGGCCCACCATATGTGCTCCTGAGAGAGGCGGCAGGCCGCTTAAAGTGACCGGGCTGTGTGGTTGTGTGATAAAGTGGAGCGTTAAGCCCAGGCCTCTGACCCACGAGAACTGCTGCATATTGATTTTTCTCTTTCATATATATATATATATAT
>NW_015529492.1:0-665 GCF_001515645.1 Sinocyclocheilus grahami
AAAAAAAGTCCCTATTTCAAATTTGAGACGTTCCTAATTGCTACAGTATTTATTTATTTCTTTTTTGTTTACATTTTTGTTTACATTTTTTCAACTTTATTCCAGTAAGTCAGAATATGTTTTTTTCTATGCTGGTGATTATTTCATTATGTTGAAGTACTCAATTATTAAATTTTGTGAATGCAGACTTTTGAGTTAAATTTACAGAAGATTTAAAGGGAATACTTATTGAAATAGCCTTGTGGTCGGCATTACATCAGTAACAATATTATCTAAATCCTTAGATGTAAGCCAATAATCAATCCTGGACTGACTAGATAAAGAATTATTACTCCAAGTAAGGCATTCTTGTGATGGCTGAGATTTTCTCCATGTTCGATTAAGGAAAATGTCTCCATAAACGTAATTACATAATCAGGACTTAGACTTCCAGCCTGAGGAGGCCATCTATCTAACCAACAAGATGACAATGAAATCGCCTCCAAAGATCAGAGAGGAGTTGGGATATATGGCTAACATACAAGTCACCCGATCACCTAATCTATCAGCAAAGGCCTTATTTCCTCTTTGTAAATTAAAACCAGAAACATTGATAATAATTTAAAAAAGTTGAATTTAAAATTTCAAGGGCAAGTAGAATATATCTAGACACATCACATTCAGAA
>NW_015529493.1:0-665 GCF_001515645.1 Sinocyclocheilus grahami
TCATAAACATGCTGGTTTGTAGCACAAATAGGTTTACCATTTGTGTTACAAACCACTCTGTTATTCTTCTAGTTGTTTATCTATGGATGCCATCGAATCAGGAATCAAAGAAAATAGCTTAACTTCCATATCGAAGGTGGATACTGATACATTTATATTTAGTCATTTATTATTATTATTATTATTATTTATTTAGTCATTTGATGCTTTATTTATTATTTATTTAGTCATTTGATGCTTTAAAATAAGGACATCAAGGAATCATTTGTTAGACTAGTATGGGGTGGGATGAGGACAATCAGACAATCCTGTGAGTGGCCCCAATTAGGTCCTCTGTGGTACAGCAGCACATCCTTCTGTACACAGCCTACTATTGCACATCGTGACAACTGTTACACACACGTGTTATGCCTACCCCATGCCATGGCATGGCAACATGTTTGTAGGTATACGTATTTGTATTGTATAAACATCTTTTTTATTATTATTGTTTTCTCTTATTACTGTAGTATTTGGAACCACATTTTTTCCTCCATTGATCGCACTGTGTTGAGTGTAGTGTTGCCAACTAATTTTCACGGGAAGATGCTAAAGGAAGGTTGATTTGTTGCTAAAAGTTACTAAATGATGTTGTGATGTCATTGCGCGATGACGTCATTACGTAA
>NW_015529494.1:0-665 GCF_001515645.1 Sinocyclocheilus grahami
ATATATATATATATATATATATATATACATATTTATCATTTATTTATGTCATTTTAAAAATATTTTTTACTATAATTAACAGTAAGAGCTTTAAAGAAGTGGTTCTTTAGACACAATGAATAAATTATTTGTTAAAGAAAAAACACTTTGCTGTAAATAGTCATAAGAATTTAAGAAAAATACTATACATTAATACTTCAATATAAAATATTATAAATACAATATAGAATATATAGATTTTATAATATTATATATCATTTAAATAAATTTTTATAGCCCATACACAAATTAAAAAAATCTGTATATGATAAATTATGTTTATAAACATAGATGAGAGATGAGAGATGTATGGGAACCTTTTTGCATGTCTAAAACAAATTCCCTGACTCACCTTCAGCTGCTCCTCTTCTTTAAGATCCCAGAAAACTCTGGAATGTTGGTCCATATTACATCCTTATGCTCAGCAAGAAACACACAAAGCATGTTTCTGATTTTCATACTAGTATAGAAATGTACAGTTCTCTATCTATGTACTTTGTGTAAATAGAATAATATCATGATCGGTCACTCCAGCAAAAGAGTAGAGAGAGCCAGCGGATAAGACAGAAAGGCTATGCAGGGGCAGGGCAAAAGAAAATGGGAGGAGAAAAATGAGAGACGGTCAC
>NW_015529495.1:0-665 GCF_001515645.1 Sinocyclocheilus grahami
AATAAATAAATCATGCAATTGACGTTTTTGACATGCTCCCAAAAACTAACCTTTACCCACCAAAATATTTCTAGATGATCCATTCTAGAGCAAGTTGCAGAAACACAAGCCAAAGAGCCGTATTACTGCACAAGTGCACTCATTAGTGAACAGGACAGTGAGAGTTCAGTGAGCATCGCTGTGATGATCGAGTCTTAAACACAAACAAGCACTTCATATTCTGGCCCAGATCTCAAGAATATCAGCCTGCGAGTCTGCAGCTGATTCAACGCCGTGAAAGTTTCCAGAGCACCTCGAACGATCCCAGAAAGCGTGAATCATCTGCAATGCAAACACTCATTTCAGATCATCCAGCACAGGTTTGAGCAGCTCTGGACGCATTACAGACACAGAGCTGAATGAATCATTCATGAACGTGTCGCAAGCGAGCGAATCAGGCAGATTTGAACCCCGCAGCGAATCCTCCTCCAGCTAAAGCACTCTCCAGATCTGATTTCCATTGGAGACGCTGATTTATTCACATGAGTCTGGTAATGTTCTCCTAACATGATTTATAAAACAGATGAGCTGATCATTTAAAGCAACAGTTCACCTGAAAATGAAAATGTGTTCACCCTCATGTCACCATGGTCTGTCTGTCCGTCTATCTACCTATCTGTCTGTCT
>NW_015529496.1:0-665 GCF_001515645.1 Sinocyclocheilus grahami
AAAACATTACAAAATCTTAATTATTCCAAACTTTTGACTGGTAAAGTGTACTTTTGTGGTTGATTCTTTTGTATTTAGGGTGAAATATGACCACAAAATGTACAGCTTATGTGAGCTTTGCTTTATTATTTTGCGTGTATCTTATATTTAGAAGATACACAAAAATAATAATATAAATTTTCAGAACAAAATTCATTATATTCCCCTATTCCTCATGTAGTCAATGCGATTATTAGCCCTGACACAGCAGTATCCTTTTAACTAGATGCAGGTCAAGTTCACCCAGACTGACTGATGTAACCCAGCAGGAACATCTGGTGGATTTTACTCAAGGTTAAGTAGCTCTGCTCCTTCATAGCCTCCAATTAAAACACCTTTAGCTAGGTTAATGCATAAAACAAGATAATTACATTACTGCATGCTTATTAAAAGATAATCACACATATTACACTAATTGCCATTAAAGTCACTCAAGAGAAGTATTCGTTTTAAGATTCAAGTGTGCAAAGTTGAACATGCATGTTATGCATTTTATACCGTCAAACTGTTTAAGTTGCATGTAGATGGATTATAACGTGGGGTTTGGGTTTTGTTTGTGATTCTTGTTCATTGCTCTCATGTCTTTATTTTGGAGTTTAGTCATGGTTCCTGTCTAGTCATGTGGT
>NW_015529497.1:0-665 GCF_001515645.1 Sinocyclocheilus grahami
AAAAAGTAAATTCTATGAAAAATTACATGAACGCTGTTAGATGTTTTCCATCTTTTTGGAGGGCTGTTTAAAGTGTTAAACTGCCTTTGACATCACACCTCAAGATAGTCGCTATAGTGAAGGCTATGTAATTTCCCTACGGCTCCAGAATGATTAGTCACATGACATTTATGGTTCTGGCGATTGACTCAAAAAAAAATAAAAATGGAGGTCAAGTACTTCTGTGCAGGTCCTGTGCCAGCCGAGAAACCAGCATTGAGGTTAATGGAAGTATTAATATGTGGAAAAATATAAATAATTTTAATGTAAAAGCCCTTTATAGGGAAGTTGTGATGGGCATCATAAAAGTTTCATTTTGACTTTATAAGTGCTGGGTTAATGTGGCACTGAGTCATCGCTCGATGATGTCACACATGCAGCAGTGAGCTGTAAAGCACAAAATACTGGCTGTTCATGGCTCAGCAGAGAATTGTGGGAAATGGAGTCATATGTTGACGATGCTCTGAAGCCATAAAGCTAAAATAAACAAAACAGTGAGAAAAGACCCAACTACTGGAGAAGAAAATTAACCAATGACAGGATAATGATGGCGAGATACACACAGGTCTTTGGGCACCTCGAATTTCTGTCCCTCTCTATCACACACACACACACACACACACACA
>NW_015529498.1:0-665 GCF_001515645.1 Sinocyclocheilus grahami
CCGAGCCCGACCCGAACCCGAAGCTATTCATAAAAAATTAACCCGGGTAGCAGACCTCTAGCTACTATATATATTCCACTCAAGAGATCATGCTGTAGAAGTGACTTGCTATTTATAATTGTGTTAATTTGTGATTCTTAAATATTCTGTGCTTAGTGTCAATTTTTAATTGATCACTTTGTTTGTTGTGCATATTTTTTTGTGCTTTCCGAGCGTAGGGGTGACCTGCCATTAAATTTTTATTTTTTTTACCTTATTTGTGATTTGTTTATTTGTAGGGAGGCAGGGAAATTTTTCTGTAATTTTTGTTTTCCATTTATTGTTCCATTCATTGATTAGGTTGTCTTTTATTTTCTAAGCTTGTTTTGTTTATTTTGGCCTTGGGTTCCCCTTAAGTTATTGCTCCTTATATTACTTTTATTTATTTCTCCAATAAATCATTGACTTGAAGTCGGTGTATTTGGTGATCTGTCGGCTGGGGTTGGAATCCATTAATATTTTACATTTCATGCCACACATTCGCCTCAGAATGGCCCGTAAAAAGTGTTATTTTTAGTTGCATATTGCACTTTTTAAAAAAATTGTTGGTCTATCTAAACATGCGCTAGTCAGTTGCAATTCTTCTCGCCTTTACGTTTGCCTAGTATTACATAGTGGAAATATTG
>NW_015529499.1:0-665 GCF_001515645.1 Sinocyclocheilus grahami
ATTCTAATATGCTGATTTGCTGCTCGAGAAACATTTCTGATTGTCTTATCAATGTTAAACAAAAAAAAGTTCAAAGAACAATGTTCATTTGAAATAGAAATGTTTTGTAACATTACAAATGTTTTACTGTCACTTTAAATCAATTTAATGCATCCCTGATGAATAAAAGTCTCAATGCCTAACGTAAGAAAACCGTACAGACCTCAAACGTTTGAATCGTAGTGTGTACAGAGTTTCACACTGACCTCGGCCTGCCCCAGAATGAGTTCGGCCCACGTCTTCCACTGAGGACACTTGTCTCTCTCTGCAAAGGTGGTCTCGTTGGAGTCCCAGCAGCACTGCTCGTGATTAAACCACATGGCACTGAGACACACGCCCTCCTTCAGATCGTTCATCCAGTCGGCCACGATGTCGATCACTCCGGCTAACGCTCCTGAGGACACCAGGAAGAAGATCTGTGTTTATGCAGTTCACAATGTACTGAAGTAGAAGCCAATTTATATTATATATGTGACCTTGGACCGCAAAACATAGGGGTCAATTTTTTTTAATTGAGATTTGTACTTCATCGGAAAGCTGACTAAATAAGCTTTGTTATGATAGGACCATATTTGGCTGAAATACAACTATTTGAAAACCTGGAATCTGAGGGTGCAAAAAAAATC
>NW_015529500.1:0-665 GCF_001515645.1 Sinocyclocheilus grahami
ACCTCTATAATTTATAACAAAGATAAAGGTTTTTAATGTTTTGCATTACAACATCATTTGTCAGTCTCTCCCCAAAATATTCTCCTGTAAATACTGTTTAACAACCTCTTATAAATGCTAAAGCAAATTAGTATAGTATTTCAAGTTCACTATACAATATCAACATATTGACAGCTAAAACCCTTACCCTTGTACATTTCACAACTTTATTGGTTCTGCTAGTGTATAAATGTATATGCTGTGTACAATTACTAATACCCAAGAATACCTACTAATGAGATCATGTTTTCTAAATTCAGTTTTTCAGTATTAATGCATTGATTAGCATTGATTCCATGCCCTGATTTATCGACTCCTGTCCCGTGGCGAGCGTGTGTTCATGTCTGCCACCTGTAATACGCTGTCCTGTTTGCAGAGATGAAAGTGTCGGATGTGCCGAGCGTGTAATCGGAGGAAGCTCTGTTTCTTCCCCGGGGTCTTTCTGCCCATAACACATGACTATAATGGGACAGCTATTGTGCGCGGGTTTATACACACAGACACACGTACAAGCGCTCGCTGATGGCAGCTGTCTAACAAACCCAGCCTGCTCTCTGTGTGAATTCACGGACCAAACCAGCATCATCTTGAAAACCTTTCATGGACTCTAAAAATACTCCAAATGC
>NW_015529501.1:0-664 GCF_001515645.1 Sinocyclocheilus grahami
ATATATATATATATATATACATATATATACACACGTACATGCCTTCATTTCTGTAAGGTCAAACCATACATAGCCTCTGTTCTCTAACACTGTTACGACTTGACAAGACAGACAGGCATCAGACAAAAGGTCAGAGCCGTGGGCCAGCAGACAGCTGAGTGGAAGTGATGTGCCCCACAGGTGGCTTTGAAAGAAACCCGCCCACAGAATCTCTTAAATAGCCTAAGACCAACTGCTCACACTGGTCCACAAACAGACTGGTCAACAATACTCGTGCAGGATCCCTGAAGGCCCCATACTTTACGGAGGAGCTTGATAATACCTGGAGAAACTCATTCATTAGCATTTCTGGTCCTCTTAATGGCAGTTGCTCAGCTGGTGTGTGACCCCTCAGAACTACGCAACATGCTTGCTGCCATCTTTCATCATGAGCGCTGAAGAAATGTGAGTATTGCTTATGCATGCAAAACTTGCTGCTATGGTGTTAGGATGCTGTGACCGTCGGTGTTCATTAGTTAAGGTATTGTGTGAGGGACTAAGGTATTTGGCATCATATTTTAAAATAATATCATTTACAAATAATCTTACAAATAATCTTGTGTATTTATGTACTTCAAGCTTGAATTGCAGACAATTAAATATTGGTTAAATAATGTTTTTTTTT
>NW_015529502.1:0-664 GCF_001515645.1 Sinocyclocheilus grahami
ATTACTCCAGTCTTCAGTGTCACACGATCCTTCAGAAATCATGCTGATGTGGTGTTCAAGAAACATTTCTTAATATCAATGTTGAAAATGTTCTTTAACACATCTTTCCTGAAAAGTATTAATTTCTAAAAAAAAATAAAAAATCTTACTGACAGTAGTGTTTCAACACTGCATTAAGTATTTAACTAAATGTTATGCATTTAACAGCGAAAGCTCCTGTTTCGAAGAAGCCAGCAGCTGTAGCTGCTAAACAGAGCAGCAGCTCTGAAGACTCCAGCGACTCGGAGGATGAAGCTCAGGCTAAAACAGCAGCAAAGGTCAGGAAGCTGCATGCTGTTTACGTGAGTGTGTGTGTGGTATGTCTGTGCTAGGATGCCTCTTCCTGAATCTGGATCTTGTTAATTTGGTGCACAGAAGCCTGCAGCTGTGAAACCTGCAGCAGCAGCCAGGAAGAAAGACACCAGTTCCAGCAGCGAGGAGTCCGACTCTGACGAGGAGCCGGCCAAAACTCCAGCTAGAGGTGAGCTGAAGCATGAGTTCTTATTCTCAAGCACAGCGTCTGTGTAGTACTTCAAGTGTAAGTGCTCAAAGTAAGTTACATGTTCAAAGCGGAGATCTGTGGTCTCCAGGAGCAAAGGCCAAGCCTGTGGCAGGGACCCCCAAA
>NW_015529503.1:0-664 GCF_001515645.1 Sinocyclocheilus grahami
ATGCGGTTTAGATCCAGTGAAGCAGCAGTGATGAGCCATACCCTGCTCCACCGTCTGCGTCCTTCTGATAAACCGCTGTGCACAGACCGGTACATTAATGACCAGGCTATCTGCATGTTAACAAGCTCGCAATGAGGGTGTGAACGTACCCCACAAGATTTATCAGCTGGATGCATTTCCTCCACTATACAAACACATGAACTGGCAACAAAGAGGTACACCTCAGGGGCTGCGGAAATGCATTTGGGAAAACATACCAAGTGCACATGGGTACGAGCTACATGACACAACAAGCTGTCATCGTGTTCCTTCAGACTTTCACTGTACCTGACTCGGGTGTTAACCACGGGAAACCAGCGCTCGAAACACTTCCTTGCAGGCCACACCCAGACACTACGCCTGAGAACGACACTCCTTCATACTTCTGGAGCTAGAACACATCACTTCTATGAATGGACAATTGTATCGCCTATTTAGAATAATTGCACTTTAAACCCCAGGCAGACTCACAAAATAAACATTAAAAAGGCATCACAAGTGTAACATTAATGAGCAAAGTTACCCACCTCTGTTACCCATCTGCTGTGCATAATGATTAACAATACCACCCAGTTGTCATAGCAGAGAAGTCAACGTACGTGTGTGTGTGTGTGTGTGTGTGTGT
>NW_015529504.1:0-664 GCF_001515645.1 Sinocyclocheilus grahami
TCGTTTTGTATTTTTATAAGCAATGCAAGAAAGATGATTTACTGTCATTTCATTATTTGCTCCTGTATTCTTGTCTAATGAAAAATGAGTGTCATTATATAATCTGCTTTTGTAAATAAAGTATAATTAGCTAAAGCTGTACAGTGCATCATCACGCTGACGTGTCATTTGTTCGGTCCAGGCTCTGCCTTCGATGCGACAGACAAGCGTTCATGTTTTTCAGCTCAGTGTTCGTTCTGATTCTTCGTCTGATCAGATGCGCGTCTGGAGCTGCTGAGGACACAGTGTTTTTGACACGTCAGATCTAGATCGTAATTATTGTACAAGCAGTTTTCATATTAAATGAACTAGTCATGTCTAAAGGATGGTTGTTTTCAGAGCTACATACATGTGCGTGTGCTGATGCTGTCACAGCTGCGCTGCTCTCTGGCGTGTTCCCGTGTTCCAGCGCCGCCATGTGTTTGGTGTAGGACCAGGAGATCTGACCAGATCAACAATCAGTCAGCTTATAGTCATTATTATAAAGATAGTTTTATATTAATCATTGGTGATATGAGTTCAGTGTTACATGACAACGTTTCTACATGAGCAGTAGTTTAGTTCTTATTTCAACACTTTTTATTTTATTTTATCAAACTTTGTACCTGGATACATTTACATTAAC
>NW_015529505.1:0-664 GCF_001515645.1 Sinocyclocheilus grahami
AGTTTTGGAGGTGCAACGCCTAAGATATGAGTACAATAAAGTCCCTGTATGGTTTTGTGTCTTAAATTTATATCAATATCACAAAAGCAATAGTGCTGTTTTCCCTCCCAAAAGTTTGCACAATTCCATATATGATATTGATTTTATACAATAGTTCAATAACAAAAAGTTAATATTGTGTTAAATTACAGACAAAATATTTTCAATATTGTAAGTTCTGCTCAATTTTGCAAACTCAAATGAATTCATGGTTTTAAACAAAACGAGCGAGTCAATAATTTAGTGACTCATCCATAGCGTTTGAACAAATCGGAAAAACTAAATTGATGTGTGACTATTTCGATGAATCGGCACATCGCGTAATTAATTCAATTTCAAATGTGAATCGCTTGACAGCCCTAATTATCACGGTTTTGTGTGAACCGTCAAGAATGCAACAGCAGAACTTCAGCTGGATGCATTTAAGGCATGGTAACAACTCTAACTGTGGATGTGAGGTCAGGTTAAAGGTCGACGGACGGTTGTCTACAGTCGCTGCTGATGCGGGGGCAGGTAACGGCAAGTGTTAATGTGGGGTCAGTGCAGCATTTCTCACTTGGTCAGTATGTTGAGCAGTTCGCTTGTGCCTCCCTGCTGTTCTCTCTCCCACTGCTCCAGCAGAGTG
>NW_015529506.1:0-664 GCF_001515645.1 Sinocyclocheilus grahami
ACTGTTTTTACTGTATTTTTTATCAAATAAATGCAGCCTTGGTAATCATAAGAGACATAAAAAAGTAATTATTCCAAATTTTGCTAAAACTATTTATATTAATGAATGAAAAATAATTTGAAATGAATGATTTGAACTGATTCAAGGATTTATGATGTATATATAAACTGTGGCTGAAATGTCTGAACACTTTTTATGCATGATGATGCACTTTTTTATGCAAACTGGTCAAAGCAGACATTATAAAGCTTAATTTAATGTACCTAGTAAAAAAGCAGAAAAATTTTTTCTTAAGGCAGGGAAAACATATTTGGACAAGCTGCATAACTTTGACCTTACCATCAGGAGAGTCCACATTAAGGCCGGACGATCTGCTGCTGCTGAGTGAACTGTTCTTCTCAGGCAGGGTGCCCAGGGTTGACATGGACTGGGACACATTCCTTTGGAGGTTTGTCTTTGGTCCAAACAAGGATTTGAGTTTTGATTTCTTCTTAGGATTGTCCGAACTTCCTTCTCCTTCCCCTTCACTGTCTGTTCCCACTGAAGAGGGCACGATCGCAGAGGCAGAATCCGACAGGCCGTCTTTCTTCTTACCACGAATTTTATCCTTGAGCTTACCGATGCCGGAGCGAGGCTTGTCTGTCATGGAGAGGTCAAACATGCT
>NW_015529507.1:0-664 GCF_001515645.1 Sinocyclocheilus grahami
CCTGAGATAGAAAGATTGAAACAAGCCCAAATCAACAATGAGGTCCAATTGAGAAGACCATGTTGGGGCAAATATGCTAAATAATTTTGTTAGGCCTTTTTATATAATAATAAATAAATATATGAAAAATTACGTTTTATAATTATGAATATTATATTACATTAGAATATGAAGTATATAATATAAAGTACAATTCTCTATCATAATATTTAATTATATTAATTATTAATTATATATATTATATATAAATATGTATATTTTATTATTTATTTTACTTATATTTATATAAGTTTATAATAATACATTATTGTTATTATTATTGCTATTATTAATTAGATGATAGACAGCAAAGACCGCATTATGTACCATTTGAATTAATATTGTGTGGGAAATATGTTTATATTTAAATAAGTAGACAGGCAGAGTCAATTATATTCAGGCACAAACTTGTTATCAGACATTATTATACAGATCAAGATGACCAAACCATGGTAATCATTCACTTCTGCAGTTTTCTCATCTGTGAAACCTCATAATAAGTCATAATCTGACAGGAATTTCAAGTCACACCTAAATGATGATAAAACATCACATACCCACACGTGTAAACAAACGCATCCTTTCGCACAACATTACTATTTTAACCACAGCTAGTCATGGTACT
>NW_015529508.1:0-664 GCF_001515645.1 Sinocyclocheilus grahami
ACATACTACATACTACATACTACATACTACAGTGCGCACTTCGGCGTCGAGGATTTCGGATTACACGACACACACCCAAACCATCTGAAACACACACGCCTCTGAATCAGGAAACATTTGTAACATTCGCACTGCTTTGCTAAGAGTCACCTAAAGAACATCGCTCCACGCGGATTCATGCACAAACGTTACATTGTGACACTATCAAGAGCGCGCTGGAAACGCAACAAACGCGCGGTATATTGAGGTTTTTACGCAGTAAAAAGAGTGTAAAAGCTAAACTTACCGGGATGTGTGTGATGCGCTGATTGGAGCTCGTGAGTTTGGACTGGATGAGGAAGTGGAGGGCGGTGTCTCTGGGTGGGACCCGCTCCTGCTTTACATCCCAAACAACCACAGCCCTGCCATTACGTGTTTGTGTAACCCTTTCATGCATGAATTCTTAAATCACAAAGTCATATTTTTATATATGTTTGGTTTTACTTCTTAAGCAAGTGAAAAATCATGCCTATATAATATACCAAAGCCATTTCTGTTTTGAATATAACTTGAACTGAATGTTTTGTTGATTTATGTCGCACGTTAGCAGAAAAAAGGTCTAACAATCTAATAACAATTACCCCTCTACCTTCAGGCAGACGCCTGAGAGCTATTAAAACTAAGT
>NW_015529509.1:0-664 GCF_001515645.1 Sinocyclocheilus grahami
GAATCGAATCGAATCGTGACTTGAGTGAATCGTTACATCCCTACTTCATCCCACTCTACATAAACTGAAGCACAAGCTTTCAGGACAGATACACACACACACACACACAAGCCAGCAGTCTCTTTATTATCAAGTCCAAACTTCATGTGTATGATGCAGATGTTTATCTGATAAAAGGAAACTTTTACTGCGGACAATCACTGTTATTTTTTGAAATGCGGTTTATGGTGCTGTGAGATATTCTGCTGTATGTCAGTGATCAGTCCTTCTGTAGTCTTCTCCCTAAGGCTCGCAGACTCATTTTATGGTTGACTACACTAATAGAATTAAACCCTTCAGAACGTGAATCAGATCGCTGCTCTTTTCTGTAATGTCCTCAAAGGCCAAAACCCTCAGGACTCTTTCAATTAAATCAAAACATTGCATGAGTAGCCCTCAGATGCCTCTCTCTGTTTCTCTCTCCATGTTTTCCTCTTTTATTTCTTTGTCTCACACACTTGTCACAAAATGTATTAATGTCATTGCCTTGGTTAACAAATCATTAAACCAAGTGGCATTTATTTTAAAGAACTTTAGTGGAACTGATAGGAAAAATGGCTTAGTGAAGTTAAACTAGTCTGAATACAGGTCCAGTGTCCCAATTGGTTTGAGTTTTTTTTTTCTC
>NW_015529510.1:0-664 GCF_001515645.1 Sinocyclocheilus grahami
ATGTCTCAAACAGGACATTAATGTCTCAGCTCAAAAATGACAGTAGATGCACACCTATCTCTATCCGAGCTTCACACTCTTCAATGCATCGCTTGATTGATTCTGGCTCTGTTACCTATAACAGAGAGAAGACATAAGAAAATGTTATTGATATGAGATCTATAGCAGCTCATCAGGTGATCTGGGGTCAGTCCACACCTGCTGGTTCTGTCTGAAAAGGGTTCGAGCCTCCTGAGCGATATATTTCCTCTCAGTGTCAGTGTCATGTGGAAGAGCAGACTGCGCTTTCCAGCTGCGTGCGATGCGCAGGACCCTCCTGTAGAGAGAAAGCACATCTGAACGAGACATCCGGACCACCTGTGAACACCAAACACAACAATAGTGTATAAATATGAATCTGACATTCTGTAATGACCGTACATTGACAACTGCATGATTTCACCTTTGATCAGCTCCGAAAATTCCAAAAGGAATTTAATATTTTCCTCAAATTCATGTTTACCCTTTCTCCTAATTTGTAATTCTTGTGATATTTAGATGGAAAATTTATTAAATTAGAAAAGAATGCTAAACAAAATGCATATACACTGAATAATAATTATTATATATATATATACACACACACACACACACACAGAATAATATACAAAACGATTATTTCAAC
>NW_015529511.1:0-664 GCF_001515645.1 Sinocyclocheilus grahami
AACTTGAAATCTCAAAGTCAACATGTTCAAAACAGCTAGAAGAGAGGCTGAATTCTCGAAATTCAATATGCAAGCATAGACAATCCCAGCTCCAGCAAGCTTTCACGAGGAAGATCAGGTCCACCTCAGGAATTATGGACCAACAATGCCTGAAATCTTTAAATTGCTGCAGACAGGATAGTAATACTTTACATGAAGAAGATATGCAATGAAAGATGTGTCTGTCTACTAATCAAATCAAATGCCTTCAAATTAAAATGTCTATAAAAAGTTTTGTTTAGCTCAGTTGTGGGACAACAGCTTGTAATTAGTAAACACTGATGTCTATAAAAATGTACACCACAAAATAGATTGCATAGAGTATTAAACAGCATCCCCACACTATTGTCAACTGCAAAGTACTGGTGCAAACTTCCTTTAAATGTTTGCAGAGTCTGACCCTTAGGCTGTGCTAAATGGAAATGTGAAACAGGAAGTAGGTTTTAACTCTAAGTTTGACTGTTTCAATCTTGTTAACTGTGTATATTACACTAAAAGTATGATCAACTATGACAAACCATGAATAATTCAAATATAATACAGCAATTTCCAGCAACACTGACATGGAAACTAACTACAGTCTAACACAAAACACTGCAAAACAATCTTTTTGTTTATCTCTTCA
>NW_015529512.1:0-663 GCF_001515645.1 Sinocyclocheilus grahami
TGCACCAAGAGCTTGTAACACTCCAAAGAGAAAGGAAAAATTTGACCCCTTTAAAACATACTATAATATTATA
Source organism: Sinocyclocheilus grahami (assembly GCF_001515645.1). NCBI lineage: Eukaryota > Metazoa > Chordata > Actinopteri > Cypriniformes > Cyprinidae > Sinocyclocheilus > Sinocyclocheilus grahami. Next base: position 74 of record NW_015529512.1, read on the forward strand.
TAGCTAACTACAGTAATACTAAAATAACACTTTCCCAAACCTATGACTTTCTTTCTTCTGTGAAACCCAAAATACATTTTTCACATTGTTTTGATCATTATTATCCATTCTTGGTGAAAAATGCTTGGTGAAAAGTGTGGGCACCGATCAAGACAAAACTAATGCGTTTCCAAAAATTCTCTCTCACAGGATGTTCACGACTCGACTAGAACAGTTAATCACATCACACATGTGCCTAATAATGAAAAACATGAGTGATTCAACAATAAACAAGCACAGAGTGAACATTTCATAGCTCAACAACTCTCTGTGTTTGAGTCCAATAAGATGAAATATCTAACAGATGGCCACGGCCACATCATACTTGTCGTGGCAAAAACTGCTCACTTATCACAAACACGCTGATCCCATGTATACAGGCAATTTTTTTTTCACCTCAATCCGCTTGCTGCTATAATCTGAACTGCAGGACTAGACGACGTCTCAGAGATGTGTGAAGGATTGATCACCCTTGCCCCTGCCTTCACCTGTTGTACCCCTCAGGATCCTTCTTCATAAACCACCCGCTCTGCCCTCATGCTGTGATCGCG
>NW_015529513.1:0-663 GCF_001515645.1 Sinocyclocheilus grahami
CAGATGGATCCACACGTCTCACGTCTCGTCAGCCCCGTTACAACTTTAATGGCACCTTATATGTTTCAATCTTTCCTCTGTCATGGTTCTTTTGTTTATTTATTTATTCATTTTGTATGATTGTGGACATGTTTCTGTTGGTTTGGCAATTCTGCATGTGAAATATTACAGCCAATAAAGTAGTTTTAAGTTAAATTGACTACATACAATATATTTTCAGTGTCTGCATCCCATTTTATGCATGGTACCTCCAAAAAAGCAAACTGATAACAGTGAGTTTTTTATTTTATTTCAAAGACCAAAACAGAAAATATAATTGTATATACAAATATAGATTAAGTCTATAAACATGACACGTGAGAAAGGAAAAAAAAATATATTGCATCTGTTCAATCTGAAATTCACCTCCATCACTGATAAAATAATCAACTGAGCAGTAGCTCTCAAATTCTTTGAATGAATAAAACCCACGGACTTGTCCCCAGGTGGGCAGTCTTTAAATATCTCACTGCACCGTAGGCACTGGGTCAGTGAATACAGCACCCGGAACTCCTGTCTGTTTTGTGCAGAAAATGCACTCCAGTTCACGACACCTAATTTACATTTAAAAAAAAAACAATATTAAAGCAATATTAAATCATTTCGAAGAAAGGCAAAAGAGCC
>NW_015529514.1:0-663 GCF_001515645.1 Sinocyclocheilus grahami
CCCAGCTCGAATCTGCTCAAGAACTTTTTCCCTGATGTCAAGGTACCAGATTAATGCCTCTGTTAATGCTAATTCTGATCTTTCATACACAGGTAGGTCAATTATAGGCCTGTTTATTTGAGATACTTTTATAACTCGTGTATTTCTGCCAACACTGAACAATCCATCGTGATCGAAAGTGATCTTTAGAGCAAAACAAATATTTTAATATGATAAATATTCTAATTTTATGTATTATGCTTAAATAATATTAATAATTTTTAAATATTTATTTTCATTATTATTCACAAATATTTTTTTATCCTAATAATAAGTTACAATCAGGAGTCAAACCAAAAATCTTTTTAACGTCTGCTGATTATTAGGATAAATGATATTTGTAAACAACGAAATATTCAAATTTTATTATTCATTTAATATTTGTTATGCTTAAATAATATTAATATTTTTAAATATACATTTTCTTATTTATTATTCACAAATATTTTTTTTATCCTAATAAACAGTTACGATCAGGAGTCAGATCTAATTGATTATTAGGATAAATAATATTTAAAAATAATTAAGAACAATAAATAAGATAATGTTTACACAGTTAATCAGTTATGCATTAATAAGACATTGTATGAATCAAAATTATCGATTTTTCTTTTATGCCAAAAA
>NW_015529515.1:0-663 GCF_001515645.1 Sinocyclocheilus grahami
AAAAAAACAAAACAAACGTTTCTATAGTTAAACCATGCTAACCACAAATTAACCATGATTTTGATATGCTAACCATAGTTTAACCATGGCATTTGTGCTAAAACTGTGGTTATACAAATGGTAATCAATATGCCAAAAAACAACAACAAACACTTTTACTAATAATAAAACTATGGTACATTTTCGTAAGGGTTGCAAATGACGATTAACAGCAGTAAATTAATTTGCATCATTTCAGTGAGTCCATCATTTGGTTTATTTGATATTTTCTGAAGGTCAGCTGTAGCACTATGTAGAGATGCTATTTGGATGATAGAGTTGTTTTATGGAACAGGTCCCCAGTGTGATATCAAAATCTGGTTCATCATAAGATTATGACTCTTATATTCTATGAGGATTAAGATTAGGTGTGGGCTTTGCATGTAGGAACCAATGAGGGTGCAGACTCCCCACTGAATGAACCAGTCAGAATCAAAGGAGTCAAACTGTCACAGGGAATAAGATTTGGAAACAGTATTATTGGAAGGTGTATACATCACAGCTTAGCAAGCGGATAAAATTCACAGTTCAACCTGAACACACGTTCAACAAGCTCACAGAATGAAGACGCTGCTGCTTTCAGCACTGCTGTTCCTCCTCAGATCCACTGACAGATCTTGAATA
>NW_015529516.1:0-663 GCF_001515645.1 Sinocyclocheilus grahami
TAAAAGACAGAGCACTTGTCAGTTTAAACACTTTCTTCATTGGCAACAATTTCAAGTCTGTTTAACCTATAAAGTTTCCATCCAATTAATGCAAAATATTTTCCAAACCTGGAGACAGGTAAAATCCGCTTACGGTAAAAACAGAAAGCGTGGCCATGAATTTAATGAGCACTTTTTTATGGGGTTGCACTGCGTATAATGTGTTTTTGAATTAATAATGTACTTTTGTATTCTCTCAGTTTGCATTCAGTACTTTTCACAGCTATGTGACAGGCAGCAAATTGCATCTAAAATGAGAGATTTGTGGCAGAGATTCACGTAACTTAAGTCTCTGGTCATCTTAAAGCTCCGTGAATCAGAGGTTCATATGACAAAGGCTGAAGAATACCACACTGTGTGGATGAAGTTGCTGGCGACTGGAGGCATTAATTGGTCCCATCCGCGCAGTGTGAGAGGATATGTGTGAAATAAACACATGTTTTAAACTCTATCACCAGGGATGGACCGGAACACAAAACAACCCACAGAGCATAATCCCTCTACATAATATACTTTGATTTTCTACTGTATTTTTGCACGTCTTAAATAGCCATTTTTAAATTGCAACTGTAACAATGTTAACCCTATAAAGACTGTATTATATTTTATATGTAATGTTCTAAG
>NW_015529517.1:0-663 GCF_001515645.1 Sinocyclocheilus grahami
AAAATTGTTCTACGGTTTAATTGAGCTTTACATTAAGCAGATGTCATGGAGTAAGGAATGGTATAAACGTTTTTTTGCTAATCTCCGTTTTATTATGACAAACGGCCGAGTCACCACCGTGCCCCGGGTGCTTAAACTCTAGCTTGGGTAATCAATTCAGAAGACGTGGGCTGTTAGGAATATGTGCGTGATGCGATTAGCCTAATTTCAGAGGCATTTTGCTGTTGCTTATTGCTAGAGCAGTCATAACTGTTACTGATATGACTCTGCTGCTTTTATTGTCTGCAGACGTTAATGAAAGTTAAACACAAGCGCATATCATTTCATTCTGTAGGATCAATATCAGTTTTGTGGGGTACGACAGCTTTATAGATCTCTGTAATATGTAGCATGCATACAGTATGTGGCCTCTGGCCTACATAAATGAAATGTTAGGTTGTGGACGAGAGATGGAGAGAATGTCATTGTGAGAGTCTGGTCTGATGTCAAACATAAAGGCTAAGTTCTGTAGCAGCCTGAGGATACATGAGCTTCGGTTCATTTGGTGGAGTTCGTATTTCACTCCAGCGCTAGTTAATTATTCAGGCTAATGGTATTTTCTCAGAGCTCTGGCAGATAATTTGTTATGTATCCCTTACTGCTCATTATTAAGTGTCCTACTCC
>NW_015529518.1:0-663 GCF_001515645.1 Sinocyclocheilus grahami
TAATAATAATAATAATAATAATAATAATAATAAATAAATAAAAACTAAAAAGACTGCAAACAGTAATTTCCTAATTAGAATTTTTGCCATGATTTCCAGTCCAAAAAAATATTAAAACATTTGTATATTTAGATAGTATCACAATAATCATAATTTCATAGCAGTTTTCCTCACCGCTCTCCAGGAAGGTCATGGCTCGGTTTTTAATCTCAGGAGTGAGCTGCCCGCTGCTCTCCAGGTATTGAAGGATGTAGATATTGGGGGCGAAAAGCAGCATGTTCTGCTCTCCACAACCGTACGGCATAGCCAACAGATCACCGATGTTCCTCAGAGCACTACTCATCAGATCACCTGTGGACCAAAAAGCAATATAACCGTCAATATGATTAAAAACTGAAAACTACTCAATGAGAGCAATTCTATTGATTACAGAGTATTTCAAACATTTATACTAATATTATGGAGAAATTTGCCAGCATATTTTTAGACTCGCCCAGAACAGTGATAAAGATTTTGGCAGAACCTTTGACAAACACTGTGGGTAGAGTGAGAGAAACGGATGTCTCTTGTGGACGGTCTAATAGAATAGAGAAAAAATGTCAGGTTCAAATCATGCTGTACTTTACCATAGACAATCATTTTCTTCATCTGTGTAAAAAAAAA
>NW_015529519.1:0-663 GCF_001515645.1 Sinocyclocheilus grahami
CTTTTTTGCCCCACTGTATCTGTAATAACTCCGGTGATTAGAGTGACTACATCAGACTAAAACACAGTAATGAAGTATAATGTCAGTATTTTGTCTGCACTAATAGTTATGGATAAATAGTCTCGTTATTGAAAAAGCGAGGCTATTTTAAAACAGCTGAGCTACTGGCAGAGAGAAAATTCACAGTTTTCTTCTCTAAAACCAGCCTGAGCAGATCATGAAACCAGTTTAGGCCAGATCCGCAGCAGCATATACGTTCATCACAAATAAAGCGTGATTAATGCTGCAAATGTTTACTCGTGTTTGTCTCCGTTTGCGCTGCTCTCTGCCAAAAAGCTCCGAAGCCTCCTGCAACACTCGTGAAGCAGAAACAAACTCCCTGAACGCCGCAGAAAGAGCTCATTGTGCGCCGATAGTGAAATACAGAGCCGGAGCCCGTCTGAAACGCTTTCCTGGAGCGGCCGAATGATTTCCCATTCCTGGCTTTCCAGTGGTTTGTGATTCAGATCAGAGGCGTTTCATTGAGACGTTCAGCAGACGCCGGCGGAGGAAGTCTTCGGATCTCATCAGCCTTTATTCTGTAGAAATGTGTTACTGCCACAGGATAAAAACTCTGAAAAAGGGAGGTTTTTATCTCACAGCTCTAACTTCTCTTCAGAATTG
>NW_015529520.1:0-663 GCF_001515645.1 Sinocyclocheilus grahami
CATGTCAGTCTTATGCACACCCCTTCAAGTAAAGTGTTACCAGCTAGGCTATAGCGTTTCTGTTGTGGGAATTATGGATAAAGGAAAGAAACCTTTGAACATGTTATAATTGTGTTAATGTTTGCATTTGTTTGCAGTTACGGTAATTACACATTTTTCCATTAAAGCATTAAAAAAATCAGTCTATTGTTAACAGTCCACAATGGCATCCTGGCATCATTTGAGAGCTTTACTATAAGGACAACACTATTATAAAAGAATTGTATAATCACTGTTTTATAGAGTAAGATGATGTAAAATCATTAAGGAGCAGTAAGCCGCATTTCAAAATAAAATAATAAAATAAAATAAAACATTCAATTTATAAGAAATAAAGCTGGAAAAAAGTTCTTAATGCACTCATAAATTAAACTACAAAAAGTAATGTCCTAAACCCGCAACAATAAAAAGCATCATTTCTGCTTTTATTTTTAGTGGCAAAGAATCGAAGATTCAGTTTATTGCTCCCTACAGAAAAAAAAATAAATGTTTAAAATCTGATGGTTTTATAAAGCTTTGCTTGTCCTCAAAAATATTAAAACCACACTGAAAACACACATGTAGAACTGGACTGTGGTGTACATGACAAGACAACATTGCTTTTCTACACTGGACAGATTTGAC
>NW_015529521.1:0-663 GCF_001515645.1 Sinocyclocheilus grahami
ACCGTCTCAGACAAATTGCTGCATTGATTGTTGCATCACGTCTGGATAGGACATGCTGTTAGATGGGGAGTTAAGTTTGTTTCAACAACATCTATGTATCAGATTTTTGTGTTAAAACATAAGCAAGGTCTCGCAGGAGGCAATGAAAAGCTTAATTTGTTTGTGTAATGTCTTGAGTTATGTGAGCTGTTCTTTCACTTGTACTCATTGGCTCATAACAGAATCTGTAGGGAGAGCGAGTACATGATTATAATCACAAGTCTTATTTTTTCGCAGCCTCAGAGGGCCAAAACTTCATAATGCAATATTCAAAGAGTCAGTTATGTACATTTTTGAGCTATTTACTTCAAAATAGTGTGGGTTGAATTTCAGTATAACTGGTGATGCTTCTGCATAACTTTCATTATTGTCAGTAAACATCATGAGGTTATGAAATGCAAATGTGTTTGTGTGCCATATGTACAGTATTTGCAGTGATATTGCTGCCTGTTGTTCTGAATGAATTTCAAAGATAGGAGTCAATATACACTACTGTGCAAAAGTTTGGGGTCTGTAAGATTTATTTATTTAATTGATTTATTTGAAAGAAATACATTTATTCAGCAAGGATGCATTAAATGATCAAAAGTGACAGTAAAAACATTTATAATGTTACAAAATATT
>NW_015529522.1:0-663 GCF_001515645.1 Sinocyclocheilus grahami
CAGGTGATGATGACAATTTACACTTAACACATGACACTTAAGACTGATTTTGTGGTTCAGGGTCACATATTATTTTTTCATTATATTATTATGCACTACCCCTAAAACTGCTTGTCCTCTGAACATAACTGTAGGCATAATATAGATTACAATATATATTTAATTTAAGAAAAACATGCAAATATGTATCATGTAGAGGAACATTATTGCTATGTTCTGCATTTATTTTCATAATTATTGATTTCTGAACATTTTAGATTTTATTTGTAGTGTGTTTTTTATTTTAATATATTTAATTTAGTATTTCACTCAAAAAAGTATAGATTTTCTACTCAATTTCCATTGATTTTTGTGTTTCTATTAAATAATTTTAAGTAGGCCCTTTTGGTAGTTTGAAACAATAGAAAAACAAAATGTCCACTGCATTTAATAAATCAATTCAAAGCCTCAATTAATTTATTCATTCAAGTGAATGACAGATTTGTCGATATTTATAATGAATATTTGATTATTTTTTGTATCTAACGGTGTTGCCCCATATGTGATCAAAGTAAAAACACACATTTTATAAGAAAATGAAAGAGGCCGCAGACTCCAAACATAGAAAAGCTCTGAGAAATGTTGGTCGGATAAATCAAAAATAATTCCTTGATTCATAAATTA
>NW_015529523.1:0-663 GCF_001515645.1 Sinocyclocheilus grahami
TTTTTTTTTATTTTATAACACTTTAAATCAGACTTTTGCTTAACATTCCTGAAAGAAACTGAATTAAAAAACAAAAGTATATAAATCCCAATGATTCTGTCTGCTTGGACTCATAGCAACATGTTTTTCTTCTCCAGTCCCACTGTCATATGAGGAAGAAGATGGTGGCTACGCAGGGCGACGACTGAACTCCAAAATGGTGGTGTACTCTGGGTCCAAGTCCTCGTATTTGCCGAAAATGATGTCTCTGTTTGAACAGTGCATCAGAGTCCTACAGAACAATATAGACTGTGAGTTTTCTTTTTCTCTGATCATTTGTTATAATGGTAATTATTGATTAAACACTTTAGCATAATGTTTAGCCCTAATGTGCAATTACTGGGTCAGTTTAACCCTACATATTCAAGAGTCACAGTTTGCTGTGTGTGAGAAATGGGGTGACAGTAGCTGCGTTTACATTACCCTTCAAATTGCGCAAATTGCGAATTGAAAATACACCTAATGGAAATGCGTCAATTTCGCAAAAACGCCCATATATTGCAAAAACGTTTTTTTCAGGCAATTCGAAAAATAAATATTTCGCAAAACTGCAATGGAAACATTTTTTTCACATTAACGGGTCACATGGCGTACGTAAAAAGTCATATGATCATTCCTCAATGT
>NW_015529524.1:0-663 GCF_001515645.1 Sinocyclocheilus grahami
GAGAGAGAGAGAGAGAGAGAGAGAGAGAGAGAGCGCCATCTGGAAGTTCTGGATTCTTTTGGTGAAAAGAAAAGGTATTTCTTAATGTTAACAACTTACATCAGTGTCAGTGCACATGACAAATCTTGCAGTCATTGCCCAGTGACGACCTTTGTGAAAAAGCACTTAATTGTATTGAATGTGCACTTGTAGTGTCACATCTTAACAATATATTTCAAAAATAAAATACAATATTAAGTTAATAAAAGGCCACTTGTAATTGTACTTTCATGCACACTTTCATGACAATAATACAAAAAAAAACACTTAAGTACACTTTAAAAATTGATAAAATTTGAATATAAATTTTAAATCATTGTTTTGGCTTTTGTTGTAGAGTATTTTGAAGAAACACTTGCAACCATCAATGGAGAATTCACTTTGTAGATGCTAATGTATTTCCTTGTACCTGTTTATAATATAGTGAGTCACACAGATATCAGTATCAGTTAAATGAAGTGAATTTCTTTGGGTCTGTGAAAACCATGGATTCACTTTCACCTGACAAGTTTGCATGATTTATGATTTTAGGTGATCATACATTTAAATGTATTGTTTTAATAGGCTTTTGTTGTGCTTTGTAGAAACACATGTAAAGTACTTGTTGTTATGTGTTACATTTAC
>NW_015529525.1:0-662 GCF_001515645.1 Sinocyclocheilus grahami
AGTCAAACTCCCTGTGAAGGGTCAGTTTTTAGTACAGCATTTTTAGTCTTTTACATTTAAAATTACACGGTCATGGTTAGCAGTATTTGTGAAGTATTAAAAACCATTGGGTATAGTCAAAACATTTTATATTAAAAACATTTATGTTTGTAGTATAAAAAAGTAAGATATACGTTTAAAAAAAACGTACTAAAAAATATTTGTCATCTAATTTGTTTTTGTTTTTTTAATTCTGGGCTTTTTGAAACTTTCATAATGCACTTTACTAGTTGAAAAGGATCAGCCTTGTTGTCTTGACAACATGCCATAAGGCTTTTAGAAGCAAATATAGTTCTGAACAACCACTCGCTTATGAATCATATTATACAAAGACTTTTGTTAATTAGGACTGACTTCTGTTAATTAGGATGACGCAAACACATAAAAAGGACTCCTTTCTTCTGCAGGAGTAACAAGGTAACACATTTTGCTCACAACAGATGTCGAATAATAAACATGGTAGTAGTCTATTGAAATGTGAACAACTAGAACCAACAATAAATTAATGAAATGCAACAGACTAACATGTTTCATTTCATCTTGAATAGCATCACCACTTTACTCACTTAAAGGGGTCATGTGATGTTGCTAAAAAGAATGTTATTTTGTGTATTTGGTGTAAT
>NW_015529526.1:0-662 GCF_001515645.1 Sinocyclocheilus grahami
CACACACACACACACTGCTTATGATAATACCACAACACACACCTGCTCATTAGACTGGCGTGTACTGTGTGTTTTATCAAGAAGAGCATCTAAACAAGGTCATTCTGGTTTGTCCTCTCAGTGTCATCAGCCATTTGCTTTCTTAAGAAGCCCAGCATGATGAAGATGTGTCATATTGTCTTCCTTGTACTGTGGCACTCAGATAATGGCATGGTAATAGTAAAAATCATGGTTGTTCTGAGAGATGACATGTTTTCTTACAGTACTGAACATCATCTCTGACCCAGTCATTCATTTTAGTCAATTATATTCACATTTACATTGCTTAATAAGAGTATAATCCAATAGAAAGATCATCTATAATCTGTGCGGTTTGTACTCCTTAATGTAAAGTTATTGTCCTTTGCAATAAAGCACTGTAATGGTACCATAGTTTATTGATAGAAACACATAATACTACTCTGGAACAATATAGTTTTATAATATATGTAATAATAATAGTAATATGTTACTATGTAAATTAAACCCTTGAGTCATTATATAATTATAGTATAGTAACCTTAATTAGTTAATACTTAAAATACAATATGATGTAACAATATGAAAATAATAATATTGCATATAAAAAACAAAACAAAAAAGTCTTGGTTACATACGTAACC
>NW_015529527.1:0-662 GCF_001515645.1 Sinocyclocheilus grahami
ATGATGCTGAAAATACAGCTGCGCATCACAGAAATAAATTATATTGTACAATATGTTACAATAAAAGTCTGTTATTTCAACTCGTAAAAATATTTTGCAATTTTTACAGTACTTTTGATCAAAATAAATGCAGCCTTGATGAGCAGAAGAGACTTTCAAAACCATTCTCACTGACGGCAGTGTATATATTCACTATAGAAATGTCCATGACTTTTTATGATTTGTATTCATTTCCGTGCATTTCCCAGAACTATAAACCTTGCACAGTGTGTTTTGCACCATTTCTCAAGTCTATGCCACAATGCTGTGATATAACAGCTCCATTAACACCGGTCAAAACAGGTCAGAGGAGCAGCTAAAAGGTTCGTTTTGAATCATTTTTACACATTAATCCCTACACAGCATTAAAGAGAATCCCAACAGAACATACGGGTTAAAAAGGCGTTTATGAAGCTCCAAGCATCCATCGTGCTCCTGTGCATGCAGCGCCACACCGATGCTGAAGACAGGCCAGAAGCACTGGAGCACTCGGGTGAATAACATGCATCATAGAAATAAACCAACATTTACCCGAAACCGTTTTAGCTTTCATATTTAATGCTCGTTATTTGTAGGCGACATGTGCTCAAAATCTAGAATCAGCAACAACAACAACAAAAAAA
>NW_015529528.1:0-662 GCF_001515645.1 Sinocyclocheilus grahami
ACTATAATCAGACTTTGATTTACAGCCATTTGAAATGTTAAATTTGTTTGCTCTTCCAGGGAACTCTACTGGGCCCCTGGGGATGGAAGGGCAGTAAAACATACACAGATCTATTCTCACCATGGACAACAATCTGTGCCACATTTTTAAGATTGTCTTTTCAACAACTTGTCAATATGTAAGTTGTAAGTCATGGTTATCTTAGAATAAGAATAGACCCACAAAATATCTACATCAGTGCCCATTTGGAATGGGCTCCATTTATTTCATTAGATCAGGAGCAAGAATACAGTGTTGACAGTAAACAAAGACACCAATTTAAACAACCAGTACATACACTTCATTGTACTATCACACAATGTCAATGTGTCATTCAGTAAGACAAGGTACAGACAGTGTGTGGTTTATGGTGCAAAAGCCACACAATTCATGCAATGCAAAGTAATCATAATATAAAAAACCTAATTTGTGTCTCTGTGTAAAATATTCCTCATCTTTGTCCTCCTCAGGTGCTAAACTTCAGTAATGTGCATGCTCATCTTGCTAACAGTACAGTACAGGATTCATGTTGATCTTTCCCTGGTGCATCGCCCTCAGCTGTGCATGAAGTGCCTGCTGCAATATAGTCCATGCAGTCTCTTCTAATGCAGCTTTCAGCCTGC
>NW_015529529.1:0-662 GCF_001515645.1 Sinocyclocheilus grahami
CCCTCTCCTGTCTGTGATCACACACCAGCCGCCCAGCAGCCTCCCGCAGATCTCTCAGCCGTCTCCTCACCTGCCGCTTCTGTCACCCCAGCACCCGCTGAGCTCCGAGCCCATGGCCAGCGAGACGCCCGTCAGCATCAGCAGCGAATCAGAGACGGAGCACAGCATCCCACGGCTGAAGAAACCCCGCCGCAGCCGCACCATCTTCACCGAGCTGCAGCTGCTGGGCCTGGAGAAGAAGTTCCAGAAACAGAAATATCTCTCCACTCCAGACAGGTCAGTGGTGGATGAGGAAGCATCGCACTGCTGTGATTGCTCAGTCGAAGGCTTTTTACGCTTGAGTTGACACTTTCTAAGGCCAGTGTTTATGCCTCATAAATGGTCAAAGCTATCGAAAAACTGGACATATGTTATTTGTATTTAATTAATTAATTATTTATCTGTTTGTTTGTTTACTTATTTATGAATGCAAAAATTGTATGAACAAATATTCCATTTGCTTAAAAACATAATAATAATAACTTTTGTTGTTATTATTAATTATGTATTTTTAATGAAACATTAAATATTTATAGTGGAATATATGACTGACATTAGGTGGATTGTTTGCTATTCTAGGTTCACATTTATTTATTTATTTAAAAAATGAATGAAAAAAAAAA
>NW_015529530.1:0-662 GCF_001515645.1 Sinocyclocheilus grahami
CTCTCTTTCTCTCTCTCTCTATAGTTCATGCACAAAAAAAGAAAGGATATATTTCATGTAGATTCACAACAAATCAAGCACGTGTTCTGTAAACTTAGCCAGAGGATTTAATTTGACTTTAACTCTCCGAATCCCTAATGCACCTTTATGGGAAAAACAAGGGCATTTTTTCATTTCTTACACTCAAAATATTTTCTGCCTCCTCTTTTGTTGTGTCCTCAAGCTATTGTATTTCTCAACAATTGAAAAATGTCTCTTGCTCTGCAAACAAATCAGATCACAAAAGGGAGATGAAAAATGAAGTTATTCTGCATTTGCATCAAATGAAAGATCCAAACAGAAGATAAGCCATTGTCCGTCTGCTTCCTCTCATTTACCATCCTGCAAAACGGGCAACTGTGTGGAAGGAGAAATGGGATGGAGGGAAAAGCAGACCTTGGCTGGTGGAGGGTTTGTTTGCTCTTCTGTTCATCTCTCAGTGAGATACGTTCAAGTGAATCACTCCTCTGTTTTGTGTGTGTATTTCTAAACCAGACTACCTGCCAAACAGCCATTTGATCTTTCTTTACTTGCTCTCCGACAGGAAACAGATTTGCACCTTCTGGACTGTGTGCTAAAACCGTGTCACCCAAACCGTGATTTTACTTCTACTGTGGCCATTA
>NW_015529531.1:0-662 GCF_001515645.1 Sinocyclocheilus grahami
AGCCTAGTGTTTCACTCCTAGTTTTTCACAAAGTTGCTATTTTTTTAATCTTTTCACGCATTAAATAGCCTACATTCTTTATTTCGGCATTTTCCATATTACTAAGGGTGGAGTAGCCTAAATGCGAAATAGGCCTAGTAGTAAACTCTGAGCTTCCAACCAACAAAAAGCAGCCCCCAGGCAAAATAAATAAATAATAAATAAATAAACAAATAAACATGCTCATGTCGACATGTTAGAATATGTTCAGCTCAAAATCTGGAAGACAATCCTGTCTGAAAGACTAAACAACCAACTGCAGTTAATTTAAGGAGAAGTGAGTTCTAATATTGTAGAGTCAAACATAAAAATAAGTTTTTTTTATAACGGTATTGGGCACGTAGGCCTGTATAAGTTAATGAACAAGTCTTTTTTATTGGAATCGTTGGCTTGCCATGCAGTTTTCTCTAAAATTGTAAATAAATAAATAATCAAAAATGTTTCTCTGTGTTTTAGGTGTGTTTGATGTTAAAACGGATAAAATAAAGTTATCAGTTATGGAAGGAGATTCTGTCACTTTAAACACGGATGTCACTGAAGTACAGAAAAATGATCACATACTGTGGTTGTTTCAAATGAATAATTCAGATACTCGTATAGCTGAAATCCATAAGCAGGTCTTT
>NW_015529531.1:19970-20237 GCF_001515645.1 Sinocyclocheilus grahami
ATTGACTGCATTCCTCGAAATGGCCTTTGTTTGTTTTTAACGTGTTACATTATCTGCACTGACATTGATTTTGAGGGAAAAAAGCGGATGAGTATCTACTAAAACATGAGATGTTTATTGATCGGATATGTACGTAGGAGACTGTGAATATGATTCATAAATCTTGTTTCCTCTGCCTGTGGATTTGGTTCTCGCATGGTAAGATATTTATTTTTACTAAATAGCCTAGTGTTTCACTCCTAGTTTTTCACAAAGTTGCTATTTTTT
>NW_015529532.1:0-662 GCF_001515645.1 Sinocyclocheilus grahami
AGAAATAAATATACATAAAGTCATGTATTAATCATTAATATTACAAATAATTAGTAGTTAAAATGTTAGAACGTGTTTTAAATAGAGCTGCAAATCACACACACACAAAAACAATTACAATATGCAGATTAATTACATCAATATGTGATTAAACATGCTATCAGTTATTCTTTTGTAATCAAACAAACTGAATTCATTTGTGCACTCGTTTTAGACATGCATCATTTTCTGCACTGCACTTTGACTTTTGCCATCTACTTTGCCAGTGTTTGAAACGTTGACTAAACAGACAGTATTAGTGACAGATGAATCTTTGTTTGATTGTGATCATTTTAAAGCACAGAGAGGTTCCCTCCTCCCTCTGATTGCCAAAAAGATGTTTGTTTATTTGTTCCCTAACACTGTTAATATGTCATGATGGCACTGCTAGTCCTAATGGAACATGGCGCTACAGATTAGAAACACAAATCATGATATGAGATGGGAAAGTATAGCATGCTGTGGGCTATCTGCAAAGAAAATGTTGAAAGTAACAACAGTGTTTGAATGATAGTAAAGTAAAAGGTTTTAGATATTCATAGGTTTTAGTGACACACTTGAGCATTAACACAACTCATCACCTTCACAAAAGAAACTCTTAATGGTTTAATATATATATATAT
>NW_015529533.1:0-662 GCF_001515645.1 Sinocyclocheilus grahami
AGATAGATAGATAGATAGATAGATAGATAGATAGATAGAACCTTGCATTTAACATCTCTAAACCTGACAATCATTACCCAGTGGTAAGACTTGCATTTGTCTTGTCTGCAGCTGTTTGATTTTGGCGTGGAGGTCCAGCCCGTGCTGCAGGTGTTGGTGGGAAAGACAATCGAGCAGGCATTACTGGAAGTGCTAGAGGAGGAGGAGCTGGCCAGCCTGAGGGCCCAGCAGCAGGCGTTCAAGGAGATCTGAGCTGGTGGAGGTGCAGAGGCTGGAGGAGAGGGAACGGTGCCTCCGTGTGGAGAAGGTGAGAATCACTAGAAACAATACCATGACTGATGCTCAGGCAAAAACCAGCAATGTTTTCTAATGATGCTGCGGTTTTAATTAAGTCAAAGGTAAAGACTATGGCAACAGTGAAACAGGCCACAAAACCAATTTGCTGTCTGAAAATAAAAGCACAATTTATTGACCAGAGACAAAGTCTATGAATAGGTATTTTTTTGGTCTGAAATAGATTTTTTTTTACTACAGTAAAGTGTGAAGTATTGAGAGTTCCGGCAAAGTGCATGACAAATGATATGGAACTGTTCATTCAACATCAAGATTTCGGGTAAAGTTTATACATTGGTGTCATATATTTGTATAACTTATAACTATAC
>NW_015529534.1:0-662 GCF_001515645.1 Sinocyclocheilus grahami
AAATAAACGATTAAATAAATTATTTAATTATTCATATAAATAAATAATCAAATAAGTAATTCAATTATTCATGCAGAACATATTAGGCAATAATGCACTGTATGATACGATTTATTTATTTATTTATTATCCTATAATGCAACATGAATGAATAAATACTTAATTAAATACTTTACAATTTAAATTAATACTTATTTAATTATATTTGAACTTGTAATGCAACATTATTTGATACTTTTATAAATATAAAAATAGTTATTTATTTACTTAGAATTACAAGTCACTAAAAGAGGGAAAGAATTTGCAAACATATTTATTTATTATAAACATAATGAAACATGAATAAATAAATAAACAAATAATTAATTAAATACTTTACAATTTAAATTAATACTTTATTTAATTTTTTATTTGAACATGAAATGCAACATCATATGATACTTATATAAAGTAGCCTTTCATATCATATCATATATAGATTATATTATACTTTTATAAATATATAAATAGTTATTTATTTACTTACTGAAGATTTAATGAATCCAGAAACCAAAATACTCATCTGAAGAAACTCATGCAACATAAATACATAAATAAATACAAGAATTTGCAAACAGATTTATTTATTTATTGTAAACATAATGCAACATGAATAAATAAAT
>NW_015529535.1:0-661 GCF_001515645.1 Sinocyclocheilus grahami
GCCCTCCTCTCTTCTTGACTCTCTTCTTTTACAGTCGACAGAAATTCCTGTGAGGCCGACCTACACGGCTGGATAGAGTTTTTCTTCTTTCTCGAGGATGCACCACGGAGAGCTGAAAGTAAAAAGAAAGAGGGGAAAATGTGAGGTTTGGTACATCATTTCAAATGATCATATTCATTCAAACTGAATTCCATTGTAAATAATAAGCATTAAACTTACGGTGAATCTTTTTAAATACTGTGGTGCCCATGAACTTCAGGAATCTGTCAGCGTAGAAATTAGGTCTATGGACAGATACTGTGTCCTAGCATGCAAAGTAGCAAAGAGCCATAAATCATGATAAAGTTCAAATAGAAGTATATACAAATATATTTAATGTAAAAAAGAAAAACTACATACGCCATCATGCACAAGAGCTTTCCACGAGTGCTCAACCTTCTTTATAAATCTGTATATATGAGATAGAAATGTTCAATAGTCAAATAAGTCATCTTTAATTGAAATAGTAATTATTCTTATCTTTTGTCAGGTGATTCATACCTATAGGACTGCAGGATATCAATGATCCCCAGAAAGATCAGCAACTTCTCGTCTTTGTGTTTAGCAGGAATGCCACCCAATCTAGAACAAAAACACATGATTATTTCAAAACTAATCCAAG
>NW_015529536.1:0-661 GCF_001515645.1 Sinocyclocheilus grahami
GACACAAATACACATAACAATAACAATATTTAGAATATAAAAATAGCAATTGTGACAAGACTTCTAACAAAGCTAACAAAGGAGGTGTGTCATCCGATTCAGTAGACATTAGACAAACTTGTTTTGAATTTTGATCATTTCTCAGAATTTGGTTAATATGTCACTTCAAGTTACTTTCTCAAAAACTGCAGCATTTTAAAGAAAAGGTTTCTACAGTAAACAAATTTGGTGAGTGAAATTACAAATTAATCGACTTCACACAACATTAACTACAAGATCAGAACATTGGCTTTTACATGGGCACGGTCTTGCTTGTCAAGCATATAAAGGTGATTGTTGATGATTTAATCCTGTTGGGTCACTTTTGATTGAGCATGTCACACCTTTAATGATGTATGTAATGCCTGACTATTGTTCAAAAGATGTTATAATATTCATAAGGAGACATTCAACACCAGGAGATTTCTATGAGACAAATGATCATTATGTTTCCCAACAAATGAGGTCATCAAATCATATTTATTTTGCAATATGATAAAATGTTTTTAGCAAGTAAATTCACAGAGAAATTGCCAAGCATTCAAATAATGCATCTCATAATCTTGTACTGGAGTTGTATCTGATCAAATGCACATTATTATTCCTTAGTTTGGGTTAAACA
>NW_015529537.1:0-661 GCF_001515645.1 Sinocyclocheilus grahami
AAATAAACAAAACTAAAAACATAAAAAAAGGAAAAAAATAAATATATTAAAAAATATATATTTTTTCCCAAAACAAAAAGCCAAAAGACGACAGAATGAGGCCGAATCGTGTCAACGCTTTGGGTGAATCTCACAGAAACATGTCCAGGTCACATTCACACCAAAAACAGAAGAAAAAAAATAGATGGAAAAAAACTAATAGAAAAAAAGAGAAAAGAATAAAGGTAAAAAAAAAATGCTGAAAACGTTATTATAAAAAATAAAAAGATTTTTACAAAGAGAAAAGCCAAAATAAGAAAAAAGGATAAAAAGGGAAAAAGTAATAATAGAAAGCTTTTTCCAAAAAGAAAAAAAAAACAAAGGGAAAAAACTACAAAAGAACTACAAAGATTAAAAATAAGCCAAAAAGAAGAAAACTAAAATAAAAGCTTTTTTTTTTCCCAAAAAAGAAAAACCAATAGAAAAAAAACTAAAAACATGAAAAACTGGAGAAAATAAATAAATAAATGCATAAAAAAATAATAAAAAAAGAAAAGAAAAAAAATCCAAAAGAAGAAAAAATATTAAAAGGGGAAAAACACAAAAAAAATTCCAAAAAGCAGAACCAAAAGAAAATAAATAAATAAATAAATTAGTGCTGTCAATCGATTAAAAAAATTAA
>NW_015529538.1:0-661 GCF_001515645.1 Sinocyclocheilus grahami
ACGAAAGGGTCACCAAGCTAGTTTGAGAGTTACAAGTTACCGGTTTGATGATAAACCATGATAAAATTCTTGACAGTATTTCTTTTTCATAATTATTCAAATGTATTTGATTACTGCGATTTGAAAAACTCATGTTAAATACTGTCTAGGATTTAGCAAAATGAACAACAGTTTCCACTTTGTGCGCAAACTTTAAACTTTTGCGCAAACTTTTAACATTTTGTCACCTTGTTTTTGTGATGGCTCCATTTCTGAAAATGTTCAGGGCCACAAATTATACAAGTGTACCAAGTTTCATGCTTTTATGACAAAGTGAACAATTCACCTCATATTTGGCACATATCACCTGGACTATTCATTGGCTTTACTTTAAAGAAAATATCTACATGCCATTTAATTTGATAATAAGTATGCAACTTTTTCAATAGAGTATTCATTGTTTCCTGCAGCAGGAAGTCAGGAGGGAAGTCAGGGGTGTCACGGGGTGGAGCAGAGGCAGATCCTGGGCGTTGTGTGTTTCTCCTCCTTCTCTATCCTGTATAAGTGTGTGCGCTGAGTGATAAATTGTGCGAAAAGGGATAAAAACAGGCAACTGAAGATGTAAACAATTATCCCGGCACACGCATCCCAAGGGCTGCACTCCAATGGCAGGCAGGATGAG
>NW_015529539.1:0-661 GCF_001515645.1 Sinocyclocheilus grahami
GTGTGTGTGTGTGTGTGTGCGTGTGTGTGTATGTGTGTGTGTGTGAGCGCTGACTGACCGCACCGCCCACACCTGAACATCCAGTGTGTTAGGATATGTGTTACTCCCTCGTCTCGGCTGAATTTCATTCAGTGTCATTCAGTTCTATTCAGTTTGATTTAATTTGATTCTACTGGAAAAGGTATAATTTCTGCAAATGTCGATGACGCTAGCCTGTGTTAAAATGTAATTGTCTTTCTGACAGCGTTTCGAGAACACATGGTGTGATGCGAAATCACATTTCAGACAGTTGTTTAAATTAGTTTTGGGATCATTTGAGGCTCACTAACTTCTTCAATTGTCTTTGTATTGCTTTAGGACTCCTGCAGAAACATAGACAATAAATGTTTCAAAATCAGTATTAAAATCAGATTATGCCCTTAGCTCATGTTGGTATATTTTAGTGGACACACATCACTGGTACTTGGCTGCAGGAAGCATTACAAAACAAAAATCTCAGTTTTTACTCTGGTATTTTTGATTAGGCCATGCGACATTCAGTTGCCATATTTGACTATTTATCTAGAGACATGACAATTTGTGACCCTGGACCACAAAACCAGTCTTTAAGTCGAATGGGTATATTTGTAGCAATAGCCAATAATACATTGTATGGGTCAAA
>NW_015529540.1:0-661 GCF_001515645.1 Sinocyclocheilus grahami
TGAACTGCCACAACAACACAATGTACAAGTTAAGTCTATTCAAATGCTCTATGCATTTACTAGTGTTGGTGGTGATGATTCGATTTATCCGCAGTCACTCACCAAAAAGATTTGTTCACTGAATCGTTCAGTGGCTCTTTCTGTAAGTTACATCGTAATGTCAGTAGGTGGCGATGAGCAAATATAGCCTAGTATTTGTGCTTTATGAGAGATTTTAGTTTTTTAAGAATTATTCAGTCAACCGATTCATTAAAAACAGGTTTAGAGTCCTTGAGATGTTGACGACCGAGTCATTTGCTTGTCTGCACATATATTAAAGTAAAGAATTCTAGAAAGAGTGTTAAAGCATAATTTTCTCTACAAATGACAACAAAGTAGCTTATAGCCTAAATAAATGATGACTTTAACATTCTTTCGTCATTGTAGTGTCATCCAACATGTTAACACATCACAGAACGAACTGAATGAACAATGTGAGAACGTCAGAACGTTTGGCAGGTACGTGCTTCAAAAGGAAGAAACTTAAGTGCATAAAACGTATCATTGATTCATTCACTTAACTAAAAGATTATTTGAAAAATGGATTCGTTCGTGAACAAACCCAGTATTAAAGGGCTAGTTCACCCAAAAATGAAAATGCTGTCATTAATTACTCACCCTC
>NW_015529541.1:0-661 GCF_001515645.1 Sinocyclocheilus grahami
TAAATTGTCATATTTACATTGGCTGGTGAAAAAAAGTATTTTAATAATACAGTAATCTGAGGTCTGATACAGTATAAAACAGATCATCAGAGGCATTTGATGCAGAAAATAGCTGCTTTCATACATCAGCGTTATCATCGCATTAGTCACAGACGCTCATGTCGAGCAGCGGGAGTCTATTATAGCAGTGACTTCCTTCAGATCCCACCGGCGCAATCATCTGACCTCATTCACGTCCTCAAAATCAACCGCCTTGTTAATCACATAATGAAGCGTTGTGTGTGTGAGAGAGAAATATGATCATTTGTGAGCAGGAAAAAGTTCAGATCCTCAAAGTGAATGATATGATCCCTACAGAGACGTCATGAAAATCAGCTGATTTCAGGATTTTATTGGGTTGACCGTGCTAGAAATCAATAATAATCTACACAGCTGCTGTGTTTATCCGTTGGTTCGGTCAGCAGTAATTCAGATGATTTTAAAGCAGACGGTCATGTCTGAACACGCGTGACACTGTGCTCTAGCTGCTTTAGCTTTGAGAGAGTTGTTTCCTCCGTCTGAATCCTGGACGAGACGCCACACGTCTGAGGAGTTTTACATGATCAAAAGAGAACTGTTTACAGTCTGACTGTATATCAGCAAATGCTGCTGGAGATTCGAG
>NW_015529542.1:0-661 GCF_001515645.1 Sinocyclocheilus grahami
CTTCATCTATGGAAGGCCATAAGGGCCAAAAACACATGAATTTTAAGTGTCAACAAGGCGTTAAACACGCGTATTTCACGCGTAAACAACACGTATTTAAATACATGTCGTTTACGCGTGAAATACACGTGTTTAACGCGTTGTTGACGCTTAAAAGTCATGTGTTTTTGGCCCTTATGGCCTTCCATATTCATCCGTCCACGTCAGAGCGGAGTACGTTTTGGCGGCAGTTTGTTTTATGTTTTTACTGTCATTCACCGAGCGAACTGTCTAGAGCGCACTGTACTGCGCGGTGACGTATCTTTACGTACGTTACTGGCGTACGTATCCTGTCAGCTGTGCAAACTTGCGCAATCTGTAGTCTACGCACAATGACGCAAATCTACAGAACGGGTCAAATGAAACATCGCCTTAACTCCAATGTTTCACTGCAGAATCACTGCACCTTTTATCATGATCTTTTACCTAGAAACCCATTATAAAATGGCGTAAAACTGTAGTATGCATCCATAAGATCTTTTAATTGTCAAAAAAATAATATTACAGTTACCATATACAGGAGTCTGTGTCCCATCTGCTCCGCACTACCCTTGTTCTTCGTACATACACCATCATCTACTCCCCCCCTAGCGCTGGGAAGTCCGACTCATTTCCGCGATTC
>NW_015529543.1:0-661 GCF_001515645.1 Sinocyclocheilus grahami
TATACAGTGGTGTTCTGCACAGGTTGTGCATCACAAGTGTCTTTGCTTGGTGCTCTATCCCCTCTGATACATCAGTTATGGTGTTACTGCCCCCCACTTCATCATTTGCCTGGAGTTTCTGAGGGTTTTTTGGGTTACGAGTCCGACTCTCTAACCATTAGGCCACGAATTACCCGTCTTTGCACACTACTTTGTACACTACTTGTAGGTTTGTGAATGCCTCAGCTTGTCTGGAGTATCTTTAGACCATCTCATTTTTTCATATCTTGCCACATTCACAGACCCAAAATACATTGCTTGGCTGTTCCATAGTTGATTGCCCATCATGGTTCGTGATAATAGTGGTCTGTCCTTTGGGTCGATCATCCTCATCCGACCTTGTGGATATCTTATAATATAACTTTCCATAGCAATCAATGTTGGATTTCTCCTCACAGAGAATGAGCTTCAGCTTGCCAATCCTCCACAACCCTGTTCTGGTCATTTCCAAACGTCAGCAGTCTTTCCTAGCTTTCCTGGAGATATTACTACTACACAATTGCACCATTTTTCAGATGTGAGCAAGGATGCTATGGAAATGTGACATATTTACTGTAGCATTTGGACCAATCAGACACACTTTTTGTTATATTTAACAAATAATATCGAACTCCCCATCACC
>NW_015529544.1:0-661 GCF_001515645.1 Sinocyclocheilus grahami
TACACGTGCTCCCGCTGTACACAAACACGGCCTCTATCAACGGGGGAGGGGCACTGATTCTAGGAAAACATAACTGACTGAGACAAATGCAACCTTAACCAAAACTAACATGTGGCTCGGAGAATTTCTCCCTCCTTCCGTTATGAACCAGATGTTTTAGCATCTCTGTAATGTTTAGTATTTTATGCAAGCTTAAATTATAGCCACTCTATGTGCTCTTTTTGGAGCACATATTTTGAGCAATATGCAAGCTCATATATCATACGCTCACACCATCTACCAGGCAGTCATGTTTATTTCTAGACTATGATGATGTCAGGAACAGCAAAAACACTTGTTTGTTAAGAGGCATCTTCAGGCAATATGTGATTTCACTGACTGTGTTTACACAATATTCTGATAGCTCATAGCGTCACGTACATGCATTAACATTACCATATCTATATTAAGCCAATATTTCTAGAAATATGAATGAGACAGCTGGCATATGCCTGTAATAATCATAATTTTGGGTCATGTAAGCACCTTACATGACCTAAATGTTTAATTACCATCCATTGTAATTAAGCATTAATTTATAGTATAGGCTATGTGTGCATACCCAAACAAAGGGCATTAAATACAAGTGGTTTATAAAAATAAAGCTATAGGAGAAATTTTT
>NW_015529545.1:0-661 GCF_001515645.1 Sinocyclocheilus grahami
TATATCATTTTTATATATTATTATTATTATGTTTGTTTGTTTTTTGGACACTAAGTAGACAACTGGAAACTGTTGAAGACAAAGACCAAAGACTAAAATTAAATCAATACTTAATTAATAGTTTAAACAAACATAATCATTCCCCATTAAAAATTGCTACTACATTTAAATAAATTATAGATAAATAAACTGAATTTCCATATAGGAGCTGAAAGATATACTTCAGCCAGTTTTGAAAAAATAAATAAAATAAAAAAATAAAAAATACATGTTTTAATCATTTGAAAACCACCTCCTGTCACAATAAATTAGAATTTAATAATAATTATTATAGCATTTAATATAATAACAATAATAAATGCTATTCAATGCTAAATTATGATGAGAAAGGGATTTTCAAATTATTAAAATAATGTCAAATCTTAAAGAAACATGTCATGCTATTATTATTATTATTATTTAAAATCTATTATTTTTATTATTATTTGATATTGTGTCATTAATAATCATTATTTAATTAGAGATATATTTCTGATGTACCTTATTTATGTAGTTTAATACTGCAATACTGAAGATCCTGTATAAACATAACCCAAATAACCTACCCTGAGCAATTCTGAGCAATTCTGAATTTAATAAAACCAAAACATGGCATTATTTG
>NW_015529546.1:0-661 GCF_001515645.1 Sinocyclocheilus grahami
TACTACAAAAAAGGTTATTGTAGTTAAACCACAGTTGCCACAAATGGTAATCAATCAGCCAAGAAAGTAAAAAGCATGGCTAATAGTACTTTAACAATAATAAAAGCATGGTTAATTTCTGAAAGGGAAACTTGTGAGGTAAAACATGGCTCACTCGCAGATGATCTTAAACATGTTCATTTATTTGAAAAATTGTATTTTAATGTTTAAAATGTCAAAACCCCTTGGCGTTTTAGTGCCATGTAATAAATAAATAAAATAATTAAGATTATAAGGACAAAGTCGTAGCTGAAAACCATGACATTTTGAGAATACCGTCAAAAGTATCGAAATATTAACAAAGTTTAATACGTTATAATCTCACATATAATTAGTTTAAATAATTATAAGTACCTCGACAAACACCGAGCAGAAAGATTAATTTCGACCTTTAGGTTTGACGATATATCAACACCGAGTCAGTTCTGATCACGCTAGTCGCGTTTCTTCATCGCAATATTAGTAAGGTTAGTCTTGTTATGGATATTTAAGTTAAAACAACAGAAGTCGTCATATTGACTGCTTTATAAAAGGCTAAAACCTCACCTCAGAAATCGTCCGTTATTTTCGCGCTCCACTCACTGCGCATGCGCGCCGATGAACCCTTCAAAAGAAACGAGTA
>NW_015529547.1:0-661 GCF_001515645.1 Sinocyclocheilus grahami
TTTTTTTTTTCTTTCCTTGTTCATGTGGCTAAAAAACAAATCTAATACATTCAAACAGACCAATCAGCAGACTAAAGCTGTACTAAATGTGTTAAAATGTGCAAAATTTGTACCCTCTGTTTTGGTATGGAACAGGTGGTTTTAACAGGAAAAGTGTCTTTGTTAATTTTTCATCCCTACAATATTTCATGTTAACAGATATTTTTAGATAGTTTTACTTTTCTCTTCTTTTTTGTTACAGTTTGAAGAATTACCACAAGTCATGGATGTATAAAATTGGTTCCCTAGCTATGGTTGGACATTTGATGCTAAATGGAGTATACACAAGTATTTCTCTTTATGTTTCCCATCACAACTACCCAGGAGGGAAAGCAATGCAGGAGCTACATAGAATAATTCCAGCAACAGCAGGTATATTGCTTGTTTAGTTTTGAATTATTATTGAAAAATGAAAGCAATCTGATCAAGTTGCATACTTCTCACACAGATGTGTCATTACACATCGATGTACTTGCTGCACAGACGGGAGTCTCACGTTTTCTGGAGCTAAATAGTAACTGGAGGTGTGTGACCAATCAATTATCAAAGACAATGCTATACATGTGCAATATTGATGATTTGTCTCAATGTTTTTCTTTAATTTCCTAGATATGACAAGAAG
>NW_015529548.1:0-661 GCF_001515645.1 Sinocyclocheilus grahami
GTGAGTCCTCTTCATATTTCTGCTCTCTAATCGCAGGAGGTCTTCTGTCCTGACAGCAGGAGTCTGTCTTCCACATACCTGTAACATATATTCAGAACTAATGCAGCAGGAATAGTTTTCCTCAGCACATCACTGCTCGTGACGCGAACACACAAACTCACACCCGCAAATTATGACTGACATAAATAACGGGCTGCGACAACGACTGTGAAGATTGATGTGCAAAATATGATTATTTGAATTTGACCTTTATTATTATTGCTACAATTTCAAAACAATAGGCTAGCTATTGTAAAACGGGTGATGAGGAAAATGTGTTCGCAAAACGCTTTTAATCGTCGGCTGCATTATGGTAAATCATTTTCAAGAACGTACCGTTTCGTAAATTGAAATGAATGGAATTAAATAGCTAAATGTAATTTTATGTAATGAATAAAAAATGCAAATGCAATCCGTGAAGTCCTTTAACATGGCAGTCAAATACAACGATAATAAGAAAAGAAAAAACATTTTGCATATTAGCAATGGCAATTTTTAAGATTATCCAAGGATTAGTGGA
Source organism: Sinocyclocheilus grahami (assembly GCF_001515645.1). Lineage (NCBI taxonomy): Eukaryota > Metazoa > Chordata > Actinopteri > Cypriniformes > Cyprinidae > Sinocyclocheilus > Sinocyclocheilus grahami. The sequence continues at coordinate 560 of NW_015529548.1, forward strand.
CATTAATAGAGTTATCAATTAAATTGACATTCAAGAGGAAATAAATCATTGCCATGCTATGTTAAATAATGGTGGTAGTGGTGAAAAAAAGAAATGTTCAAA
>NW_015529549.1:0-661 GCF_001515645.1 Sinocyclocheilus grahami
ATACATAGAATGAATACCACAGTTTTATTTGTTTTATATGCAGACATTAAAAATGGTTTGCAAATTAAAATAATCTAAAATAAAGCTATAATATAATGTATTTCCGTTTAATAGGATGTTATATCCACACACTCACACATACATCAAATGGACTGAGAGCTTATACACCCGTAGGGCACTTCCTGTGTCGTAAAGCTGTCTCACTTTCTCCTGGGTCAGTAAGGGAATGTTTTAATGGGCCTTTAATATGTCTGTAGGCCTCACTACTTTAACTACAGCTCACACCTAACCTCTAGCTACAGGGGCTACAGCCTCACCATCAAACACTCAGGGGCTCCCTGATAATACCAGTAGCGCATAGAAGGAAAAAGCTGCTGAGTGTTTCACTCCATAACTCAAACCACCTAGTGCACAATGGCTCCCTGAGAGGGCCTGCTAAACCTCAGAACGAGTGGAAATTTCCACTGAGTGAGAGTGAAAAAGGAAGAGGCGAAGGAAAAGTGCTCCATTAGGCATATTAAGCTTTTGTTGTAAAACTGGAGTGTTTCATTTTTACGCTGAAATAAAGATCTCTCATGCTTAGCATTTAAACAATATCGAACAATTTCTCTTGTTTTTTGTCTTGTAGCAATAATGAAACCTGGTAAAAATGGATATGTTA
>NW_015529549.1:20146-20410 GCF_001515645.1 Sinocyclocheilus grahami
CACTATTATTGAACTAAACTGAATCAACATTGAACTGACTGGAGCTGAATAACGACACATCTATCTATCTATACTATTATTTAAAACAATCTGTACTGTATACAGTGGTATTGAATAACTGTGACTTGACTCGACCTGCATAACGTCTCTCGAGATGAGGAAACAGTACAAAAGGTGCAGTAATATTTATTGTTGAAAGCACCATCCAGGAATTTCATGTGAGGGTGAAATATATACACATGTAGATACATACATAGAATGAAT
>NW_015529550.1:0-660 GCF_001515645.1 Sinocyclocheilus grahami
GAAATTCTGCTTCCAACCTGCATTGCTATGTTCACAACAGCTCAATACGTCTGGAGCACATGCAGTAAACAGCATCTCCAACTCTATGTGTTTAATCATCAAGCCCATTGATACCTTGAGTCAGTCAGTGACAAAAACCTCAGTAATTTACATTTTCTCTTCTGCGATAACCACACGAACCGGATGTGTTATCAACCTGAAATCAAATACAACCAAAGCACATTCATTCACAACGACTCTTCCCTGTAATTTTTAAATAGTTACTCATTTCTGAAACTCAAAGGAGGTTATTTTTCCTCAGCGTAGAGGACCATTTCCTCTGGTTTGGTACTCTGGGGGCCTGTGACATGGTTAGGAAGCAGGGTTAATTGGCTCTCTCTTTGCCCTCCTGTAAATTACAAACAGACTGGAGAGATTTCATACCTTCCTTTTTTCAATCTCTCTCCCTCTCTGACTTTCTTTCACTCTGTTTCTCTCTGAGGAGCTCCGTCTGGCTCATCTAGATTATCTTCTGTTCAGTGCGTCCGCTTTCATTATCATCACGACAACCTCGTCAGTCTCCAGACGCCCTCGTGCAGGCCGAGCTGGTGCTGTTTGTGAGCGCAGCTTACTGTTCAGAGAGAGGGAACATCAAAGCTCTCGCAGGAAATGTGTGCTGTA
>NW_015529551.1:0-660 GCF_001515645.1 Sinocyclocheilus grahami
GTTCGTTGGCTTCTAATAGCGTGGGTTAGATGGTTTATCTGGGCTGTTTATTCCATGCCGTCCATATTTACTCCAGTGGAGATCTGAACCTGTCTGCCTGATTCATGAGCGTTAGCTGTGATTGATCGGCCTTCGCTGAGAGAACAGAAGGAGCAGAACTCAGAAAAGAAGATGGATTTCCCGTCTCTTCCTTTATCTCGCACACAAACGACTGCCTCGACCGCTCCTCCATGCTAATGCGATGGAGATGAGCGTTATCAGCAAACCAAAGCTCTGGCTCTGACTCTCCACTTCAGGAGTCTGACTGCTCGTCTTTGCTGAGGTCGCAATACTGTAGCTAAACATGTCTCCATATTTCTCAGCCATTCAGTATTCATGCTCTGAAAGAGTACATTTATTCAAAGCGATGCAAACCGATTCATTAAAACAAAAGATTCAAATGAACTGGTGCACGGAAATTATTCAAACATCTGAAATCTTTTAGCATGTTAAATTCAGAGATGCTAATATAAATCAAATAAAATAATAATAAATAAAATAACACAAAAACGTTGCAGGTGTGATAGTGGCATTAAAGTAATTATTTCTATAATAAAATAACATCTAATATCATGTCTATTTATATATATATATATACACACACACACACACACACACACA
>NW_015529552.1:0-660 GCF_001515645.1 Sinocyclocheilus grahami
ATACTTATACTAGAGAAGAGACGGTAATTGTCATGATAATGACCAACAGGGTGAAGATTAGACTGAAACAGGAGCTCGCGAGCAGATCTATTTGTCGATTTACACACTCCGCAAACACATCAGTTCAAAACACACTGCCTAAACAACGCTTGGAAGAGTTTGACAAACCGAGACTTTAACAAAGGGACGAAGCGAAAGGGACTAAACACTCACCCATTCTCCTGACGCTCCCGGCCGCCTCTGTAACCGATCTCTGCCTTTCTCCAACTCTCGCTCCGGCCCACAGGCGTACGTCGCATTTCTTGCGTAGTCTCCCTTGACAACCACGGCGGCTACGGCGGTGGCGTATCTTTGGTGAATAGCGTCCGCACAAATCTCGCGATAACTTGTGCAAGCCACAAGGGGGGAGAGACTTGTATTCGAATACGGGTGTAGCAGACAATGCATCCGCATGCTGCTGTTCGTAAACAAGTTTCGAGCTTTATTTTTTAAGTTAACTAAATAATTACAAAAAAACTATTGCAAATCAAAGTAAAATGAATAAAAACCAACAACAGATTTCGAACTGAAACAAGAAATATCAATATTAATATAATATTCATTATATTAAATATCATGACTTTCTGTTGATGATGAAGAATTTCAACAAATACCTAAATA
>NW_015529553.1:0-660 GCF_001515645.1 Sinocyclocheilus grahami
GAGGCTTTCAGACTGGACTTCCTCAGCCAGGACATGCTCTCCGACGGCTGGGACTTCTGCAACTTCCTAGAGGCCTCCAACCGGAAAGCACACAGAGAGGAGACGGACGAGGGCCAGGGGAGGCCATCATCATCCACCACCAGCGTCTACTCGCAGATGAACGGGGGCCTCCCCGTCCCCAACGGGCCCCTAATCATCACCCCGGACTCCTCCAGTGAAGAAGCATCCAGCTCCACGCACAGCCAGAAAACCTCCCGCACATCCGGCACCAGAGAGCGCGTCCGCTTCAGCGACAAGATCCTCTACCACGCCTTGTGCTGCGACGACGACGAAGACGAGGAGGAGGACGATAAAGGGGACTGCGGGACCCCGGACACAGACAGCGAGCCCAGTCCCCTGGCCTGTTCGCCGGTACCGTCCTCCTCTGAACACCCGCCGGGCCTCTACAACTGCAGGGAGACGGCGTCTGCGGACCCCTCGCCCGTGAAGGCACCGGTGGTGGGCTCGCACACGCTACCCAGGAAAGGTCTTCTCAACCCGGGCTGCCGGAAAAAACTGCTACGGAACAGCAGCACACAGACGGTTTCGGATAAGAGCACTCAGACTGTACTGCCCTACGTCCCCGCCAAACAGAAAAACAAGGACCTCTGAGAGAACAGG
>NW_015529554.1:0-660 GCF_001515645.1 Sinocyclocheilus grahami
AACAAAGTCAAGAGGGCACACGCAGGTGGCTCTCTAATTTTATATGTTCATCTGTGTTCCAATACACAAACATTTTCATGATGACATGACCACATGGAATAAAGAAATTCATGAAGACCAACTAATCAACATGATTCATATTCAAACCAGTAAGCAAGTTCTGCTTTGTTTACAGTAGAGATTTGCACAAATACATGAAAATGCAAAATACCTACCTAAAATATATATTTAAAAAATGAAATACAAAATACTGTGTGGGGAATTTTTTTTTTTTTTACATTTTAAAATGGCAATTCAATACTATTAGGCTGAAATCATTCCTATTTCTAATCTTTCCTAGACATATTCTGAATGCAAACATTTTACAACTATTTAGGTTGTTTTCAGTTGTCCTACCTTTTCCTTACCCAATAGGAAATAAGACAAAAACATAAAAGCTGAATTCGTTCATGACGGAGTAGCTTGTAGCTGGCTGCAAACTAATTTCACGCATTGTATTGACTGGCGAGAAGTATTCTAGCTACCTGAATATTTTAATGGAAATAACAGGTTTATTATGTTGTTATTATGCAACAAGTAGAATCAACCATAACACCTTCTGTGATGGACTGGCCATCTCTCTAGGGATTGTCCCTGCCTTCGGCCCCAGATGCTGGGACA
>NW_015529555.1:0-660 GCF_001515645.1 Sinocyclocheilus grahami
TGAACAGAGGTGATGGGGGGGGGGGTTTAGAAATATATTTATTCTCAGAGCTGTCAGCACTTTTCCTGCATCTGCTTATAGTCATTCAAGTCATTGTGCTGTAGGAATTACACCGGCAAATGCATGAATGATTGTGTTCCGTGCTTTTCATTAAAATGAACCTGTGAAAGGGGAAAAAAATGAGAAAAAGAATGCGAAGAGATGAAGAGGGAGAGCAGGATTGAGATTGAAAAGGGGAGAGAGCACGATGAAATGGGCACTCATAAATATTATAATTGTCCAGAGGTGGGTGGCGGCAAGTTGACTGTGATTGATTGACGCGAAACACTGTCTGACCCTTCGGAAGAACATCAGAGAGAGCGAGAATTTGAATATCACTGAAGAGTTTTTGTGCAGTAAATTTCCTACAGCATACACAAGCTAGAAATGACATTCTGCTTCTCTTTGGAGTAAATGTGGAACGCAAAGGGAGTTATTATTATTATTATTATTTTTTTTTTGAATCATATATTGTTAATTTTATTAATATTATAATAATACATAATAATACAACTTTTGAATAGTAATAAAACTACTGTTCAAAAGTTTGGGGTCAGTGAGATTTATTCATATTTATTAAAGAAATTAATACTTTTATTCAGCAAGGATGCATTAAATTGA
>NW_015529556.1:0-660 GCF_001515645.1 Sinocyclocheilus grahami
TTTCGCGCAGGAAAGTACGATAACTCCGTCGACGTGTACGCGTTTGGGATCCTCTTCTGGTATCTCTGCTCCGGCTCCGTCAAACTCCCAGAAGCCTTTGAGAAATGCTCCAGTAAAGACCAGCTGTGGACCAACGTCAAGAAAGGTAACGAACGCCAGTCGGCGGATCGCTGTGAACTCTGGGTAAACTCCGTGTGCGTTTGCTGCTTTCAGGCTCGCGGCCGGAGCGTTTGCAAACGTTTGACGAGGAGTGCTGGCAGCTGATGGAGGCCTGCTGGAACGGAGACCCTTCCCAGAGACCCCTGATGGGCATCGTCCAGCCCAGCCTGCAAAGCATCATGGACCGCCTGTGCGACAATTCTGACCAAAAGAGCGGCAACCTGGAGGACTCGAACTGACACTCGTGTCCCTGCATGCCCCTCTGAGACGCTAAAGGAAAGCAGTTCTCGTTAGTGTGTATAAAATGGACGAATGTTGCTCGTCTGCCTCTGAACAAACCTGATCACGCGTGTCATATTCAGCGCTGCTCGTCACGGATCCTCCAGAACAGAGTTTTACATGTAGTCGAGTTTGTGCTACAGATGAACCGCTGGTTTTTAGATGGTGTTTAAACTGGTTTACATTATCCTGAGATTACATTTTTTAATAAAATCATTTGGA
>NW_015529557.1:0-660 GCF_001515645.1 Sinocyclocheilus grahami
GAGGACCCCCTCTGTGTTTATGCCGCCATTCGTTCACATCAATATGTCTATCCAGTATATTCATGCCGCCGTTCAAAATAGACTGCTCTTATGAAATCCATGTAGACCACGCAAGTCCTGTTGTCTTGTGGAAGCCGTACTTCAGATCACTTCAAACAACAGCAGCGCTCGTACAAATCTGTCTGTGGAAGGTTTAATAAGTTATTTCAGTTTGTTCCATTGCTTTGTACTAATTATATGTAGGGGCATGTGTAGACAAACAGTTCAATCCACAAACAATGTGGATTGGTGCAGTGTGTGAAATAGAATATGATAGCAAGGGGCAATGTTGAGGGGTGGATGTTAGATGTTATAGTGTACCCCACTCAACCTCCCAGCCTCTTTCCCCTCATATTAGCACGGTCTTTTGTTTCAGTGAAGTCAAATACAACAGTAGTCTTCTAGATGTCGTGATACAGTGAATAAAAACCGTGTTTGTGTGTGTGTGTGTGTGATTGCAGGGTTACTGCTCTGTGACTCATGTTGCCCTCAGTTAGCCAGCAGAGGCCACTCACAGCATATCATAAAGCTGACAGTCAGACGCTACACACAGATCTGACTGCACCAGCACACACACATTCCCACAATCAAACATTCACCCGCACAGTCATTAATATGCTA
>NW_015529558.1:0-660 GCF_001515645.1 Sinocyclocheilus grahami
TTCTATGGCATCGTGAAGCACCTTTATTTTTAAGAGTGTAATTCATCAGATACACTGAGGACTGAGATTTATTTACATCACTGATGTCACATTTTAGAGAATGATGTCATTACGGAAGTTGCTTTTGTTAAAGGGAAATTTGAAATTATCTGAAATATACCCAAAGCTTTGATATGAAATCATATATCAACAATAATACACTTTCTGAGTTGGATTTGGTTAAAATGTTAACGTTTTTACTACCAATCAGAGGTTTGGAGTTGCTAAGATTTTTAATGTTTCTGAAAGTAGTCTCTTCTGCTCACCAAGTCTTCGTTCATTTGATAAAAGTAATGTAATATTGTAAAACAAACCACAGGAAAACGTCCGGTTGAGTGGGCTGGAGGTAGACGTGTGGGTGAACTGTTGAGTCATTGTGTGCTAGTAATAAAAGATGATAAATGTGGGCCAGTTTTTCTCACCGTAGCGCAGACATAGTACTTACTCTGCACCATCAGACGCAACGCTTCTGTCAATGATAAACTTTTATTGGAATGTTCTGCGTCTGCTCGATGTTGAAACTAGAGTTAATGTTATTATTATTCAATCAACAGCTCATATCTTCCCAGACATTTCATAAACTTCACACACACACACACACACACTCACTCACTCACTCAC
>NW_015529559.1:0-660 GCF_001515645.1 Sinocyclocheilus grahami
TCCACAGGGGATGGTCACTGGATCCTTCAGTAGATCCAGACAGATCGGACAGCTGAACTGCTCCTCGCCCAATGAAATACTGGCTTCTGTCATGCTCCTCCACATACAAAACGATACAGACAACTACTTGACAACACATAGCCTTGCGGTTTCTCACAACAGCGTTTCCTGTTTCGAGACGTGTGCAAAAAAGGTGATTATGTTTGTCAAACGGTGTGACCACAAAGAACAGATGGGAGTATGACTGCTTGTAATACATTTTTTAAACTGACTTTTTTTTCATATATATATTTTTTCATTTTACGTTAATAAGAACTCAAAACGTACATTAGTTGCAACTGGTATACTGAATACTAGATTCAACGGAACGACACAAACCTGACTAAAATTATTTTGACTGCCTGCACACAAAATGATCTGAATACATACATATTAACAATAATAATATACCAATTATAAACAAGTCGTCAAGTTTATTTTATCTGGCGGGACAATTTTCAATGCCCATACTGGCGGTGCCAGCTTTTACATTAGAAAAAGAATGTAAAATCATACATTAAAACCACTAAACTGTTTCACTTTAATTTTAACTTTTAACATTTAATTTTAACCATTTTATTTAAATGGAATGCAAGACAAAACGTTATTTTGTGGTAAATC
>NW_015529560.1:0-660 GCF_001515645.1 Sinocyclocheilus grahami
CCGGGAAAATAACTGTTCTTATAGAGGAACTGACATCAGAAGGAGACATATAAGCCTCAGCAGGCGCTGGACTGTTCATCTTCAGGTCTCCAGACATCTGCCAAACTGGCATATCTACTGGGCAAATAGTAGGCTAAAGCAAATAGTAGGTACCATAAAGAGTCCCGGACCCCTTTTGCGCCGCTCAACAAAAGTGCCATGTGTTCAGCCTGCAGCTTAGCGTGCTTCATTTTTCTCTCATCAGTCCATGGCTGAATCACTGTTTTGAATGGGGTTTGTCATATGTCCTCTCCCCGCCTTCTCCTCCTGCATTAGTGTGAGCTGGAGCATGAGACAAAACAAGGTCTGTTTGGGTGGAGGGATCTAGACTGTGGGTGTGTGTAACCAGGGGAGAATTTCCCTTTCAGCCCTCTGCCCTGCCTCCTGACGCTCACGACTGTTATGTGATGGAAAGCTGCAGCAATAGGGTATGTCTGTGGCTGCAAAATGTTCACTAAGTGCTTTTTGTCCATATAAACATGCAGACGATGTATCATACCTTGCTTATACCATATTCTAGGTCTATCGATTAAATTTGAATTAACCGTCTGAAGTGTTGGTGTATGAAACCTTCAACTGCTGCATATACAGTGGGTACGGAAAGTATTCAGACCCCCTTAA
>NW_015529561.1:0-660 GCF_001515645.1 Sinocyclocheilus grahami
TTGATGGTTTTGCCAGATAAGACTAGTAGAACTAGTTCACACTTTAATATTGTTTGTTTGTCTTGAAACAATATTCAGAAAAGAATTTCACTCTCACCTAATCCCTTTGATGGATGATGCTGTGAAGTTCCACTCATGTATTCCCTTCTGTAACCACATCAGTTAGGAAAATTATATAATATCCACAAAATAACATTATACAGCAAACATGATGTTATATAAACCACTGACCGTCTCAGCAGGTGACACATGCCATATAGAAACATTCTTCTCTTCAGCTTCACTGTTAATGGACACGTACGAGGGCTGGTACACTTTAGTCGGCTCCAGAATCAACACCTGTATAATAGAAGAAGTGATGAGTCCATGAAATGCTGTTCAGCCAATACAGGAGTGGTCCTGGATGAGACACACATGTGAGGCGGTGTACTACCGGAAAACGCAGGCCGTTGGTGCTTCCTTGTGTGGCCTCCACAATAATGTCCATCCAGAAGTTGAGTCTCTCTCTTTGAGGCGAATGCTCAGTGCTCTGCTTCTTAAAATGCTGAATCAACTGAAGGTTTTGGACGACTGATCGCAGGTACCTGAAAGAGGAAATTAATGTGAGTTGCATTTAAGGGATAGTTCACCCAAAAATTTAAATTTGATGTTTATCTGCTT
>NW_015529562.1:0-660 GCF_001515645.1 Sinocyclocheilus grahami
AAAAAAAAAAAAATGTGTTCCTAATATATTTTAGTGATGTCAGGAATGTGTAGTAAAAAAAAAGGCTTTATGATTTTCATTGAGTTAAAGACTTAAGACACAGAAGAGAGCAGCCAGCTAGTGACTGAGCTGTTCTTTAGCATATCATGCAGTATCATCCATTTTCTAAGTGACCAGTAACTTTAGTTATTAAGCAAAATCCAATTTTACTCGCATTTTTGATGGGAATCACATGTACATAACTAGGAATTTTCATGCATGAGCTGTAGTTGGATTTAGGTTAATTAAAACCATCACTGGGTTGAGAATGATATTGATCGTCAGCTTTTAAATAATTAAAGTCAAAGATTTATATCTGCTGGTGGAATAAAAACAGGGATTACAGAGACAGAGAGGAATATCACAGGAGCTCAAAAGCAGGAAATCCTCTCATCCAAAGTTTTATGCAGACTGCCTGTCTCAATGTTTTGTACTTTTGGCCTACATTCATGAATTTGGCATGAGCTATGCCTGGAAATAAGTTAGTTGAGCAGTATTGCTTGGTGAAAAACAAATGTTTATGGTCACAGACCATATCCCTTAGTTTCTCATTGTACCCATTTAAGAGGGCACTTCACTTTTATGCCCTGCTAGATAGATAGATAGATAGATAGATAGATA
>NW_015529563.1:0-660 GCF_001515645.1 Sinocyclocheilus grahami
TTATGATTATTTAACTCTCTTTATAATTTATTAAAGACTCTTACAATTTTCCACATTCACTTACAGTGCAGTCTGTACAAGTACAACAAATCAGTGTACATGTAAAAATGTGATGGTGCTGTATTTGGCATGGATCATCATAGGTAGTTTCATTTACACAGCACCTTAGTTTAATACAAAACAATGAGAATAAAAAAAAAGAAGAAATGATATTGCAAGATAAACCCTGTAAAACAAGCATGAATAAACACTGAGGTGCTATCTGTGACACGGTTTTGATGGAGAGAGCACAAACATTTCATACAGTGCTAATCTCAGAAGAGAGTGACGCAAGTAACAAGGAGATCAAATGACGTGTTAAAAACCAGCACCATTTAGTGAGCGACATGCTTAGTGTGGGTGACGGTACGGTCACCAAGGACACTTTGAATGCGTGTATTGTGCTGCTCAGGGGTCTTTTGTGTGATGTGCAGTGCTACATGGGGACAAAAAGTGGTGACTCACTGCTTTCTCGACAACATAGACACCCTCCTGTTTAACACATGATGCTACGGGGAAAAAAAATCAATTAATTTAATTTTTAACACATCAACTCCACACAACCACTTTTTAAGAGAGACCCTGCCTCAGGTGGAACCTCACAACCTCATGAAGTGTTCA
>NW_015529564.1:0-660 GCF_001515645.1 Sinocyclocheilus grahami
TGTTTTCAGGGTTGGAGCTGAACTCTGCAGGACTACGGCTCTCTATGACCGAACTTGCCTACCCCTGCCCTATATAAACCTTTTGTCTTAAAAAACATGCAACTGCTGAAAAAAAGAGGAGAGGGAGAGAAAGTAAAGTATAGGACGAATGGTGGAGGACTTACTGTCCCATTTTTGCAAACACAAATGGGGCATTTCCTACAAAGCCTCAATATCAGCATTACCCATTCCACCACCCCACTGCTGTCTCACAGGAAATGTGTCCAACTTCACCTATATTTTAACTCTGCTATGTGGAATCCTAAGTGGCTATAAGTCTGCCACAGGACTTCTGGGATATTTCAAGACACTTGCCATGAATAGGTTACAAAATAGGGCCTGAAACTGTATTCAGTAAATGTATTTCAGAAGGTGGGCAATAGAAGGAGGTGATTAACCTTTTTTATTTTTATTATTATTTGTAATAAATTTTAGAGGTCTAGAGTTTTTATAACCATGATACCAAAATTTGCGATCTGTCTAAATACAGTAGTAAATAAAAACCTGATTTTGTTATTTTCATTTCTACCAATAAACATCAAAATTAGGGGGCCTTTGCACGACACAATTTTCAATTAAAAACAGAAAACTTTATGCGTTTTAGCTATTCATTTACACAAC
>NW_015529565.1:0-660 GCF_001515645.1 Sinocyclocheilus grahami
TGTGTTGTTCAAACATATAAGCTCTTCTCATGTTCATATTTCCTGGCAATTCTGCAGTAAAAATGAGTTGTAGGAGAAATTGCTTTCTTTTGAAGAAGCTCTAACATTATTATATTTATGCGTTATGTTTTCAAGATTGTTTATCTGAAGAGCTGTTCAACTTGCCTCATCCTATAATTGAAATCCCTGTTATTGTCAGAGGGACTCAGCTGATGAACAACTTGCATCGTTGCCAGCCTTCCACAGTTTTCAAGCCTCACAAACAGCAGTGCTTTTCCTGCACTAGTCTAGTGTTAAAGTAATGCAAGATGTTGAGATACGCTCATGCAGCAGTGACATCATGACATCACAGGGCAGTACGGATCAGACAATTACAAAAGAACATTTCTCTGGCATTGCCTTGGACATAAAAGGAAGCAAATCCCCAGAAACCATAGTAGAGTTCATTTTCTAACTCTACGAGAAAGCTCAAACATTAGTGAGATAATGTTGGTCATCAGAGATCTAGCAAGATTTGGAAACTTATTTGTATGTTTCTGTACAGATACTGGACAGATATCTTGGGGTGCTATCAAAAAATGTACTACTAAAAACATCAGCTAAAACAATTTTTCAAAAAGGAAACATGTTTAACCCATAATAGGAGTGAGTATGTTAAAA
>NW_015529566.1:0-660 GCF_001515645.1 Sinocyclocheilus grahami
AAAAAAAAAAAAACTGTGTAAAAATGATCAGCCAGAAATGAGTTAGAAATGTGTTAAAGAAATACCCACATGTCAGTAATATATGTTATAATATAATATATAATAAGCTATAATTTAATACATGCTATGCATTGGGTTCATGACGTGTATTCAGTTAAGCAGAAGTTTGGATGTTTAATTTTGTTCGGAAGTACACATAAATCCAATATATTATTTTATCTTTTCAATATGCAATTGTTCAGCTGAGAAGTTTCACTGAAAATAATTTTATCTTTATTACGTTAATTCATGTTTCATTCATTTCTGATCTTTTAAATAGCTTTGTGTGAGTTATTCATAGACTGTGTTCTCCTGCAGTGCGGGATGTGAATAACGTCACATGCTGCAATTTTATTCCCTGTGAAGGCATTTGGCTATAAAGGTGAGATATTATTCAGTTTGCCTCTCAAAGTCAAATAGAAAGTGGCATCTAGATGCTCAATTTTATGAGGGCTAGTTTTAAAAGTGGCCTTTTGATCAACTGAATTCAGATAATGTGACTGGTCCGACAGCTGTTGGACAGATGGAAAAATCCTTAAAGGAATAGTTACAAATAAATAAATAAATGCAATACATATCAGAACAGATTTGGAGAAATTTAGCATTTCATCACTTGCTCAC
>NW_015529567.1:0-660 GCF_001515645.1 Sinocyclocheilus grahami
TGTGTGTGTGTATGTACATGTTTATATATAAAATATATATAATAATAATAATACAATAATTACATTAAGTTGTTTTTACTAAGTGTATGATGCATGGCTTTAACAACAATTTAGGACATTGAGGTCCATTTATTAGTGGGTAATGAATATGGTTGTTTTGTCTCCCTCAGTACTGAATATATGGTTGCATGTAAAAGTGCTGTAAAGTAAAATATGCTAAATTATAAGTCTCCTCCTTCATTACAGCCACAATGTCAAAGAGATTTAATTGCTGTAATTGCTGTTTTAATGGTGGTAACACTTCTGCATTTATGGATTTTGGATTAATTAATTTAATTGAAATTGTTAATTAAAATCTCATAACCATTTAAGACGTGTTTGAAAGGGCTAAATGCCCACAGGAAGTGATGACTGTTACTTCAATAGTCATTAATTTCACATTTAAATGAATGTTGATGTATTCACAGCCAGCTGTGAAATCTGCTGCTGGATGTTTCCTTGAAATGTTGCTTTTGTATTGCAGATCGCCACACAGATAGCAGTGCTGATTGCTAAAGTGGCCCGTCTGGACTGTCCTCGGCAGTGGCCCGAGCTGATCCCTATTCTGCTGGAGTCTGTGAAAGTTCAGGACAGCCTTCAGCAGCACAGAGCCCTGCTCAC
>NW_015529568.1:0-660 GCF_001515645.1 Sinocyclocheilus grahami
TCAATATCCATCCACTGCTTGCTGCAGGAATGACAGTGAGAGTATTTTACAAATAAACAGATTCAGAGCTGTTTGTGATATCAACTGAATTTTATGAGGTCTGGTTGATTTTTATAAGTTTTTTATCATTAGGGATGTCTGTAAGAGATGTTCTGAAATCTCTTGGGTTTAATTATTCGCTGATGGAAAAAAAATGAAAACACCTTATTCATACTCACACTTTGCTAATTTTTAAAAATGTTTGTGTATGACATTTTTTAGCATTATACTGCATCTTTATGTTGATATGGTACTAAATTAGATTAATAAACTACATATTCAAAGTATTTGTGCTCCTTCGCGGTCAAAAGTGACTGAAGCCTCAAAAAGTAATTTTTTTTCAGGAAAATCAATCTAATACATTTTTGTTCAATAAAGTTTGTGCATCCTCTTAACCCTCTGGGCCTTTTCGTTTGGGAGTCACACTTGGCTCCTTCACAGTCAAAAGTGACTGAAGCCTCAAAAAGTAACTTTTTTTTTCAGGAAATTCAATCTAATACATTTTTGTTCAATAATATTTTTCAATTCTTATTTAGAATTTTGAGGGAACTTTATGATGCTATGCAATATTTATAAAATTTTAATGAGCTTTTTTCCATGAGAATTAATATATATATTTCT
>NW_015529569.1:0-660 GCF_001515645.1 Sinocyclocheilus grahami
AATTTCATGTTACGTCAAAAGTGAGGAACATTCTGGATTTATAAAGGCAGAAACTGATGTGAAAATGCATGCATACAAACTTTTTGTGCTCATATGCCAGTAATTGATGTTACACTGATTATATAAAAACATGTAGTGCTTCCATTCTAATAATATTTCCTATAAATATCCTTCTCCATAAGGCAAAACACAGGCATGCTTAGACTTGTCTGCTTTTATACGTACTCATTCAAGCATTCTCTTGCACTCAGCCTCACTCTCCTTTTTTTTTCTTTTTTTTGTTACAGTCAGGACAGCAGCGCTCGATCACTCATTTGCAGTATGTCGCCTGGCCAGATCATGGGGTACCAGAAGATTCCTCAGACTTCCTGGATTTTGTCCAGTCAATGAGAAGTATGAGAGAGGAGTCTGTGCCTCTCATGGTCCACTGCAGGTGAGGGGACTTCCAGCACACAAAAGACACAGATGTTATCAGGTGCTCATTTTACCAAGAGAATGTTTTTCTGCAGTGCTGGCATCGGGCGGACGGGTGTGTTGATCACCATGGAGACAGCCATGACACTGATGGAGAAGGAAACGCCAGTGTATCCCCTAGAGATCATTACCTTGATGAGAGAACAGAGGGCCATGCTGGTTCAGACATCGGTACAAACACACACA
>NW_015529570.1:0-660 GCF_001515645.1 Sinocyclocheilus grahami
CATATATACTGTATATATATACAGCAAGGATTCTGAATGTTAGTATACCTACAATTAGACTATTATAGGTATTTAAAAAGTCTGACTTATAAAGAGGTATTCTGTAAATAAAAATGGTCATTTAACATAGTTTGTGCAACACTAAAATACAAGCAGTATGCAGTTGCATGTCTAAAGCCACATCAGTAAATTATGGTACTTGCACTAGAGTGCAATATATTGTGGTTTTAGAAAAATAAAGAGGATACAGCCCATAAAACAAACTGAATGCAAAGACAAATAAATAAAAATTATCTGTACTACTGTTTGACTGAGTAAGATTATTTAATGAAGTGGCTTCATTGATTTTCATCTGTAATATATAGCAGCTCAAGGGAAGACTCAAAAAGGTAATGCCTTCAGGACAAGGCTACATGGGGAGTAAATCCACTTGGGGTATATTGAGATGGACATCCATATCTGGAGTACACCTAAAATATAGACAAACAGTAACAGAGTAATCAGACAGTAATCATATACTCACCCTTATGTTGCTGCAAACCAAAAGATGATATTCAGAAAAATGTTTATTAAACTGTTTTTGCCCATACAATGAAAGTCAGTTGGGTCCAAAACTACATTACATCACAGTTACTTTCATTGTATGGACAAAAAAAAAAA
>NW_015529571.1:0-659 GCF_001515645.1 Sinocyclocheilus grahami
ACCACCTGCTGGCATTTCGCCCTCAGCCAAAATCCCTACACTGCCAAAGGACTTGTTTATTTTTCCTCTGGTGGAACTGTTTTTACCAAACACGTTTCACAATTACCGTGTGCCCAGGGATAAGGCTAAACGCAAAGCCATGGGCATGCAGGCACAACTCCAGCTAAATATAGCGCAAATGATTAGCTGTGCGGAGAGGGAGCTTGGGCTCGGATAGACTTGGAGGAAGGCAGCTGCTCAATTAGAGAAAGAAACAGCCTCCTCCGAGGTTATGAAAAGAAGACAAAAACTACAGTGAACACATAAAACCGTTAGAAGCCATTCTACTCTGTATTTAAACACATGAGAAGTCAGGTTTTTTTTTGTTGTCCTAGTAACTATTGACTTTACGCAGTTAGGGCTGCAACTAACAACTCATAGATTAATCTTGAGGTTTGGATATTGCTATCTTCAATCAATGTGCAAATTAAAATCAATGCAGGGCTAGACAAGAGGAACTGTTGCTTGTTATTTCAGGTCAAATCATTGATTACATTCATTGCATTCATTGATTTTGTACATCCATTATAAACATTTGGTTTTGCATTATTTGCCATTGTTTTCCAACAAAACAATATTCATGAATTTATGGAGAGGTTATTATTATTATTATTATTATT
>NW_015529572.1:0-659 GCF_001515645.1 Sinocyclocheilus grahami
TGCTGTCACTCTTGCGTTCCGCAGGCACCGAGGAAGTCTTTTTTAAAAAAAAAAACTTTTTTGATTAGGTTAAGTCATTATTTCGAGAAAGTTTCTCATTATTACGAGATACTAAGTCATTATTATGAGAAAATAAGTCATTATTTCGAGAAACTAAGTCATTATTACGAGAAAGTTTCTCATTATAACGAGATACTAAGTCGTAATTTTGAGAAAGTTACTCATTATTATGACTTACAGAATTATATATTTTTTATTTAGTGGCGGAAACGGGCTTCCATACATAACAGTGGAAATGCAGCAAGTAAATAAATAAATACATTTTGGTTTATTTGGCCTAAGAAGGTATAGTTTGACTTATATCAAATATAGCATTTTAAATTAATTTAATACATTTTAAATAAATGTATTTTTAAATAAATTTTAAAGTTATATTTTGTATTATAACAAATATAACATTTTAGATTTTTATATACTTGAATAATTAATATGATAAATATTATATAAATAATAGTATTTGTTTTTCAAAAAATGATAATAGTATAAACAATATTTTATTTTTTATTTTAAATGTACAATTTTGATATTTCGATATTATTATTTTGTGCTTTCCTGATGCTCAAAGTGTAGAGTAACAGCAAGATCATGGGTTCAGTTCC
>NW_015529573.1:0-659 GCF_001515645.1 Sinocyclocheilus grahami
AATTTTCTGCTTGATTCCATGTGGATTGGAATGTGGATTCAGTGTTTCAGACTAAAAGCAGGTTGATGTCAAAGCCATTCAGTGAGAATCATGACATTGGAGGTGCTCTAGAAGTCAAACAGCTAAAACAGCTTCTTTCCCTCAAAACGCTCATACATATTTAACAAAGAGCCTGAATTTCACCAGCTTCACTTACACTGAACTCTGTTCATTTTTGTCCTATTGCTCCTTCCTTTCTTTCTTTTCTTTTTTTTTTTGCTTATTCTTCCACACTCTTGCTCCATTTCACACTAGTTTCCCTGCTTGCTCTGTCAGCAGCCTTCTGGACCCACAATCCCTCACAGCCTGAAAGTGCTCAAGCATGATGGGTGCACAGGTGCTCTGTGATGTAGCCATCCATCCATCCTTTGTCTCTTTATATATCTCTTTCCCTTTTACATTTTTTTAATAAAACCCTATTTTTTTGCTCCCGTTTTATTTAGTCAGATGCCGTCACTCTGTTCACATTGCTGAAGTGTTTGAACTCATTCACAAAGAGCAAAATTCTCTTTTTTTAATGTTTTAGTTTGCAACATGCGCTTCTCATTGCTCGACACACGGTTGAAGTGTTTTTAGCGCTGAGTTGAGTCGAAGACCCTTGAGGCAGATAATTTTCATTT
>NW_015529574.1:0-659 GCF_001515645.1 Sinocyclocheilus grahami
AAAGCGCTATATAAATAAAGGTGACTTGACTTGACTTGACAGATGATTCTTAAAATATTACACCTGGTCGCCCTGAAATCCTGTTCAAAATATGTGGTTGCTATAACAGCAAAACATTCAAATGATAAAGCCATTTAAACAAGATTATGATAATAGGATTATTTAGCCTACACATCATAAATTATATGAATTGATATTTTAAAATATGATTATCAGGCAAAGGGGTGGTATAGTGTGGTTTCAAATAAATGTTTGAATCTTTTCTGTTGATTACCATAGTCTTTTAACACCACACCCACAACAAAACTTTATTCATGAGTTGTAAGGGTAAAAATACTAGTTCATTGAAAGCCTAGTTTATTCAGAAAGTGGACTGTGCTGTCCTCTGCTGGAGGAAATAATCTAGTGCATCTATCATCTCATAATGCCACAGTTTCCTCTTTTTACGTCATAATAATTTACAAAAGCGTGATTTCTTTTTTAAGTGGCAGAAATATACTTCAATACATTGGAGAGTTACAAAAGCATACCATAAATTATCATTAATTAAATTAATATGATTTGATATTTTATTTACAGGCTGCAGCCAGGTGAGGTCCTTCTCAGACCGCCTCCCAACATGTTCCAGCACCTTGTTACTCCCTACGTCCGTTCAAAAT
>NW_015529575.1:0-659 GCF_001515645.1 Sinocyclocheilus grahami
CATTGGTGGAGAGGAGACAATCAGTAGATATGGGGATTGTTAGGAAGCCATGATAATCAGAGGCCGATGGGCAAATTTTTTGGCAGGATGCCGAGGTCACACCTCTACTCTTTTCGAAATTATTCGGGATTTTTAATGACCACAGAGAGTCAGGACCTCGGTTTAACGTCTCATCCGAAGGACGGTGTTTTTTACAGTATAGTGTCCCCGTCACTATACTGGGGTGTTAGGACCCACACAGACCACAGGGTGAGCACCCTCTGCTGGCCTCACTAACACCTCTTCCAGTAGCAACCTAGTTTTCCCAGGAGGTCTCCCATCCAGGTACTGACCAGCTCAACCCTGCTTAGCTTCAGTGGGCAACCAGTCTTGGGCTGCAGGGTGATATGGCTGCTGATATATTTGATTGATTGATTGATTGATTGACGATTGATGTGTCAAATTATATTTTGGAGACCCTCATGGATCTACAACAAGAAATTCATGCAGCTCTTTCCCAAGAGGTGGCCCCAGTTCTTAAGAGGGAATGTGGTGGTGGACGAGGTCGACCTAAGTTTATTGTTAAATGCTGTGCGGGCTCATTGAGATGTCTTTACCAGTTTCTTGAATTGCAAACATTTTAGGAGTAAGCCAGTCAACAATCTTCCGCCAAATACGTG
>NW_015529576.1:0-659 GCF_001515645.1 Sinocyclocheilus grahami
AATTTGATTTTACATTTCTTTGAATCCAAATGGATCATATATTCATTCGTACAATCAACTGATCACATCAAACTCTGAAGATAAAATAAAAGATCTGAAATGTCATTAAAGATGATGAAAACCAATGCAACAGCCATCGTTATATAAAAACACATGATTAAAACAGGGGCTTGGGTCAGGATGGGTTTTTGGGTGGTTTGATGCACGACAGATGAGGACAATGTCTCTGTTGGTACGAATGACTTCAGCATTTAGTCAATCAGTCTCACAGAACTGATCCTCATCCAATAGGTCAACCTCCCTCCCCGCCGAAGCGTCCCATTATGTAACGGCGAGACATAAGAGCAGGACGGCAGCTGAGGTCCTTTGCACTGCTGCCACAATCGAGATGCCAGCTGTCATATGAGTACCAAGCAGGCATCGCGAATGGGACGCCATTTACTCACTCACTCACTCACTCTCCTCATCTAGTCGGTCTTTACTGTTACATAACGGTGAACTGAGGATGTTTTGTACGGTAGAATGAGGGGAGTCATGGTGACTAGTGATCAAATCGAACAATGATTAAAGGGCGAATTACTAATTAGTGTTGTTTGCTGCACTACTTATGAAAAGTTTCAGGTCGGTAAGATGTTTTAATATATATATACATAAAAAAA
>NW_015529577.1:0-659 GCF_001515645.1 Sinocyclocheilus grahami
ACATCCTGGAATGTATTTATTTATTTTTTATCATGAAATTATATTAAAAAAATTGTGTACTTTTTGTAAACATAGTCTAATTCATACGAGTCAAACACTGTTTTGTTGTTGTGGTTAATAGAGTAGAAATGTTAACCTGAATGTTCCCTCAAATCAAAGCATTTAGATGATTTTAGAGTGTTTTTTTGTGCATAGTGGACGACCTATAACATCAGAGTGAGCAAACCACTTTACGTTTGACAAATTGTAACTAAATACCATCACTCCATCATGATTTTGATAATGCATATCCAATTTTACACTCAAGCTGTATTAGCCATTAGTTTCTTTCTGTTCTAAACCACAAACAAACTCTCATTGACCGGATCATTTGCCATTGCCTGGTAACAACTCACTCTTTGGCCAACCACACAATCAATGATTCAATATCTAATTATGTTCTCCAACAAATATTTTGTTTACCTTTAGTCTTGTATGCATTGATCAAAACAGTTGACCTGATTGTGGAAAATCATTACAATTGAACTAAAGCCATTTCACATCACCATTTGCTGCGTGCAGGTTGCATGCTACCATTTTTCCTCTACAGTCTACTGAGCTCTTCCTCTCTGGCTATTTCTTTATCTAGTGGAGCAGCTGCCCACAATTACAGAGTACTC
>NW_015529578.1:0-659 GCF_001515645.1 Sinocyclocheilus grahami
GGACTACTTTCTGTGCCACACTTTGACCAAAAACATAGTTTTTTTATGGTTTTTCTATGTAAAAATTCTAGACAGCCATAATTGACCAGTGTGTCATAATTTATTTAATTTTAATATAATATAATATATGGGCCCATAAACCCTCAAACTTGTTCAAACTTTGCCTTGACAAACTTTGATTTTCTAGTTAAAAATTATATGTGTATGAATTTCAGTTCATTTTAATTCTACTTCTTTAAATTCCCATTTTAATTGGAATTCTGCATCAGCATTAAAGCATTTTTTTTTTTAAATATTATCAGAACCTGTTTTTTCTATGTAAAAGTGCTAGACAGCTGTAATTGACCATTATGTCATATCTTGCTGTTTTTTCAGTGTCTCGCCATATTGAAAGTTAAAATAATTTTGTTATTTTTAAGAACGTGTTTTGACATGCTGCATTCTTTTTCATTCTTTGGTGCAGCAAAGTTCAGTTTTAATGCAACATGTTCTATGCAAATGCCCACTTGGACTGATGTTTTCAAATGAAGTTTTGATTTAATTTTACATTAAGCAGTTTCGGGCTGAATTAATTTGTAAGGTTGAGGGTTTAGAATAAACTAGTGCTGTCAAACAATTAATCGCAATTAATCGCATACAAAATAAAAGTTTTTGTTTGC
>NW_015529579.1:0-659 GCF_001515645.1 Sinocyclocheilus grahami
AAAAAAAAAAAAAAAAAAAAAGAAAGTTTCCTTGCCTCGTTTATTTCCACATTGAGAAACAGAACCTTGGCTTATGAATATTAATTACCTCACGTGAATTACTGAACGCTCGTTGGTTAGCTAGTTAAAAGGAATGTATTAATATTCATAAGATCGGTCTGTCACCGCCCAGACGGCCACATCGATCTAACAACTGAACGGATTGTCTTCATCCCTTTCTGACAAGTCTCTTCCGCGCCTCACACGTTCATCCGTAACGCTTGTATATCGCTGTGTTTGTACTTCCTGTCTATCACAGCGACTTCCGCAGGTGGATTGGCTTTTGTTGTGTAGTGACTGAAAGGGCGTGCGTTCACGCACGAGAACTTCAAACCGCACTCATCAGGAAAAAAAGGGAGTGTCGGCGCTTAAAGCAACGCCAACCAGCCGCAAAGGTATACACTGCTCGTTTACGCACGACTACCGGTATGCTCTCTTTTACGTTGTTGATTAAACTAACGAGTTGCTGCTTGTAGTTCAAGGCCCGGTTGTGCTGCTTTCAAATGGCGACAGTGCGTGCACTTTCTCGTAAGATAGTGTACTATGTATACTAGATACATTCTGTAATTTAGAAGAATATTTACTGTTTGTAGTTTGCAATCTAAAAGGCGGAAAAGTAT
>NW_015529580.1:0-227 GCF_001515645.1 Sinocyclocheilus grahami
CCCGGCCCTCTTTTCCTTCATCAACACACGACTTTCAGAATGAAATGTAACATGAGAAACTTTGAGAAAGATGTAATGCTCCAACAAGAGGCTCATGCTGTGGTCAAGTCCTCCTGGGAAGTCATCGTAAGTGATGTTGGACTAAATAAAATGGGTTCGCCGGGCAATTCCATTTTTTTTTTTCTCTTTTTCATTTCCAGGCAAAGACAGGATTTTAGCACTAACGA
>NW_015529580.1:19773-20432 GCF_001515645.1 Sinocyclocheilus grahami
AAAAATTACATATTGTGCCTTTAACAATAGCATAAATGTAGATTAGTATAAATGTAGTCTGCTGCATAAATGTTACGATTATTAACACATAAATTGTTCTTGCAACTGTGTAGAACCGGACTTAGCTGAATCTGAATGGAGTCTTGAACAATGTAAAAAGAGCCTGCAGTTGAGACAACACATTCACTACAAAAGACAGTTTCCCTGAATGAGTAGGTGGAGATTTACTTGAGTTCCTCACTGGTTACATCACAGCTTGTCTCTCGGGTGCCCGGTAAAACACTCTACGTGACAGAGATAGCTGGCTTGAGGAATCAGACACATTTATCAAGCCTAAGAAGACAGCAGCTCTGTAGCCGATGGGAGCGGCGGCCTGCTCCCGGCCACAGCGGCAGCTGCCATTGACAATTTTGTCACCTTCTGGAAGATGAATAGGTGAAAGGCTTTGAGGGATGAGGGGAGAAGAGACTGGGAACGTGTGAGTCCCAGTGGAGTTCTTGACAGTCCGTAATCTGCTCTTCACTAGGTCTGGCCGTCACCCTTCATCGTCTCAGATGGTGACTCCTGCCAAACTTAGTGTGAGAGCCTCACTGTCTCTGTCTCTCTTTCCTTCCCCCGGCCCTCTTTTCCTTCATCAACACACGACTTTCAGAATGAAA
>NW_015529581.1:0-659 GCF_001515645.1 Sinocyclocheilus grahami
TTTTTATTTCCTATGATAGCGCTCAAACACATTTCATTACAATATTCAGATTTTCTTTTCAGCAGTCGTTTGTACACATCACACAATGGACTGGATTGGCTGAAGCTCGGTTTGAGTTTCACAGTCTGGTTCTTCTCAGCAAAGCTGTGAAATCTCTCTCTTTCTCTCTCTTATTCTTATTCTCTCTCAGTCATTCATCCCTTAAATATGTCGTGTGGCACATTAGTGGCAGAGACAGTGGACTCAATCAGTCTGAATTCCTGCTGTTTTCCAAAGGAAACAAATCTATCTGAACACAGGGCACATGTCAGATCAGAGCTGCTTCTCTCACAGGCCGCTCCACTCCACATCTGCTGCCAGAGCCTTTCAGCACTCATTACGTGATGAAAACCATGAACCGCCAAGATATTCCTTCACTTCTCTATGCTTTTTCTCTCCAATAAAAATCCCTGTTTGTACTATTATGAGACAAAACAGTTGCTTTATACTTTGAAGTCAACATGAAATCAAAACGGATCCCATTTACTTTAGTTTAATATACATTCCTGACCTTACTGCGAATGTACTTATGTATTGATTTATTTATTATTTTGGCAGATTTAGCAATCCATACTGTCCAGTTGAGTCAGTTTGTGCATTGATTGATTGATTGATTGATT
>NW_015529582.1:0-659 GCF_001515645.1 Sinocyclocheilus grahami
GGAGTGAAGATCCATACACAATTTACAATTAGCAGAAATTAATAACAAGGAATTACTTATGCCCAATTCATTCCGTATTTGTATGCAAGAGATGGTTTTATTTGAAATAGGATATAATTGAGGTTTTAAATACTTCTCTTTACTGTTACAGGCTGGTTATGACACAGTGGACTCTGTCAATTCTTTCACAATTCCAGCAGCCAGCGCCCCAGAACTCTCATTCAGCAGTAATATCAATGTGAATGGTCGCTGGACTTTCCGTGTTGATGGCTCGGCAAACTGTAAGCTTTAAACTGTTTTCTCTGTTTTAACTTATTGTTTTCATTGTGTAAATACAATGGTTACAGTCTTCAGCCATTTTGATGTACTAGTATACTTTAACACATATGGTTAGGTCAAGATCCAAATCAATGCAAGCTTTCATGTTTTTTTGTGCAATTGTTTTCTTTTCTGTTATAGTTTGTGATACTTGCACTGAATATGAGGCTTGTCAGCAGAGAAGCGGTGTCTTTGGCTGTGTTTGCCTGGATGGACAAAGACCAAATCCTGAAGTCTTTGGTGAGTACTCTCACACTTGTTGTGCATTCGTACTGTACATTCATCTCTAAAGCTTCCATACGCTCACATTAAAATGTGCTCTTGTCTCATTCTCTCAAAAC
>NW_015529583.1:0-659 GCF_001515645.1 Sinocyclocheilus grahami
CACACACACACACACACACACATGCACATCCAGTTTGTGTTTGTCTAATGAACCTCATGGATCATCTACAGGAATCTGACTAACAGGCAGAGAAAGCTGCTCTTCAGTTATGCAGAGGATGAGATGGATGTGGAAGGAACTGTTACTGGAGTAACCAGACCAGCCAAAGGTAAATCAACACACACCCTCATACACACATAGACAACATAAAAGGGAAGTTATCACTTACCTCAGACTTAATTTCCTTCAGCTGTTTTGCTAAATGTGTTTTTATTCAGGTAGTTCTCAGGCCGGACAGACCTCAGAGTCAGGGCAGAGCAGAGAGGAAGTGCCAGAGAAAGAGAAAGAGGAAGGGGGATTTTTCTCCAAACTGAAGAAGATGTTCACCTGAAGATCATGGAAGGCAGCAGTCTTGTGATATTTTAGTGTAGATTTGGTGTGTATGAACAGGAATTTCAAGCTCTAGTTTTTTATATTCAATATCTAATGTCCAGAAATGAAACGCTGCACATACCCATTGTCTTACTGCAAGTTTTGAGACTAGGTGAACATTGTAATTTTACCTAAGTGTCTTTTTAGACATGATGCATGAGTCAAAATTAAGAATATTCAGGCTTGAAAATGTCCAGTATAAATGAATTGTTTTTATCCAGGTAAAC
>NW_015529584.1:0-658 GCF_001515645.1 Sinocyclocheilus grahami
TCTTTCCCTCCTGCCCTCGCGCTGATGTGCGTGGACGTAGTTCAGTGAAACAGACCCGCTTTATTCCATATTTTGTCCTCTTCTAACCTCCCTGTCTCTCTCATTCTTTCTCTCAGAAGTGTGTGTGGGTGATTATAGTGTGGTCTGTCTGGCTTTGCTTTTAGCACACGCTGTCATTGATTCTGGTTTAGGCATATATTCTACTAAGTGTGCGCACTGACTAGTCTCTCTAGGGGAATTCCGCATTTGAAAGGGGAAGATGGTCACAGGAACCCTTCGACTTTGTCACTGATTAGCTTATGGGTCGACCTGCCATCTACACCCGAGAACGTTGTCAAGGATATCAATGAAGCTTGGCAGAAGATTAGGCATTTAAAGTAGCACCTCAGAGAAGTGCAGAGCTCTTTGCTAAAACCCCAGCCTGCTTTCTCTGCTGAAATATGCTCTACAGAAAGTGTCCAGTTACCTTTATTTTTTAATCTTAATTCAATATAGTAATTTTAAATAATAGCTTTTCAATAAATGTATGTTTTGTTTGTCACCCTAATGCATTTGTTTTGTTTTTTGGTTAGGGTTCCATTTTTCAAAACGCTTGTTCCTTGCAGGGTTGCAGTTTTTCAATTCAATTCAATTCAAGTTTATTTGTATAGCGCTTTTC
>NW_015529585.1:0-658 GCF_001515645.1 Sinocyclocheilus grahami
TTTTTTTTTTACTTGTTTTTGTTGTAAATGTTGTATATAATATTTAATTCTGTGACAATCCATTGATTAATCAAAACTTTGATTTGTGGCTAAGTCAATTTCATATTTTTTGTTTAAAAAGACAATGCATAATACTATAATAGTTATACTATTTAATAAATAAATACATTTTATAGCCTGATAGGTCTCTTTTAAACAGAACACCAGTTGGACACACCAGAATAAATGTTTCTCATGATCCAAAAGACCATGTTTTTGTATTCAAACATTTGACTGGTTTTGGTCTCATTCCCTCATAAGGAAGTGGTTAATATCCACCCAAAAGTCATAAAAAAATATGAAATTGTGTGTAAAATCTTGTTTCTGCAAGGATTATAAATAAATAATCTGTAAAAGTTCAGAGCAAATAAAAAATTCACATCGAATAAGTACAAAGAAAGTGAACAATAAACACTTAAACATTTATGTCATCAAACTTTTATTAATGCGTGGTCACATTTACCTGGTAGGGTGGACGGGCAACACTGGTCCTCATACATCTCCTAAATCTCTCACATGCTGGCTCCACATGCCACACCCTGGCAAACCGCCTCAGCTGGCGAGCTAAACCACATGAGGGGGTGGTGTTCACACTGCACCACTAGGCGGATGAGCTGCT
>NW_015529586.1:0-658 GCF_001515645.1 Sinocyclocheilus grahami
ATTAACCAGGGAATGCATGAAATTATCTATTATTCTCTAATATTCTCTTCTAATTTCCTATTCATTATGCCATTTAAAATAACAGTTTTATTTTGTTTTTGGTGAATAAGTAGAGTGAATGATTTTAATTTAAATGTAAAAATAAAAGCACAATTTATTATGGCATATTTATATGAATATATTTATTTAGTTAATTTAATAAAACGTTTATTATCATATTTATTATTTATATATTCATTAATATTAACATACATTTTACTTCATATATATATATATATATATATATATATATAAATATTTATATTTACAATAATTAATTAAAGTCAAATTAATAAATATATACATAAATTTAAACTGAAATGAATGAATTAATTATGTGATTTAATAATAATATTTAAGCTTGCAAGCACTCATGCATAATGACAGGTTTTCGTGTTTAGTGCATTTCTTGAAATTTTCTGGACACATGTTCCGGTTCTTTCTATCACAGATTTCAGCCCCCTTTTAAAATTGTGCTAAATGTGTGCTGTTGTGCATCATATTCACTAGATGGCACTAAATATCAAAGTAAATGTTTCACTGAACAGAACATAAATGTAACTCATCAGCTTGGATTACTACACACAAAGTCACTACATGCAGCCAAAGTCAATAGAAG
>NW_015529587.1:0-658 GCF_001515645.1 Sinocyclocheilus grahami
TGTGTGTGTGTGTGTGTGTGTGTGTAGATGCTGCTGCGGGCGTCTGGTTCGGCAGCACGTGGGCTTCACCGCCACACTGGCAGTGAAATACTCAGACGTGCGTCTCACCGAGGGAGTGCTGTCCGATCTGGAGCAGTGGTCAGTGGAGAAGCACACGGAGGAGAGTCCCACTGACGCTTATGGAGTCATCAACTTCCAGGGAGGATCCCATTCATACAGAGCCAAGGTCTGAACACACACACACACAGAACACTCAGAATGATCACGTGTGCACTGCACTGTCACTCAGTGCAGTGTTCTGATTGGTCAGGGTTAATGATGTCACTCAGTGCAGTGTTCTGATTGGTCAGGGTTAATGATGTCCTGCTCTGCTCTCTGCAGTATGTGCGTCTCTCCTATGACTCCCGTCCGGAGGCCATCCTGAGGCTCATGCTGAAGGAATGGCAGATGGAGCTGCCAAAGATCGTCATCAGCGTTCACGGGGGAATCCAGAACTTCGACCTGCATCCGCGGATCAAACAGGTGGTGGGAAAAGGACTGATCAAAGCTGCTGTCACCACCGGGGCCTGGATCCTGACCGGAGGGGTCAACACAGGTCACACACTCATTACTAGTGCATCATGGGTACAGATGGGCGGCACCAGACTCTCTACCTGCT
>NW_015529588.1:0-658 GCF_001515645.1 Sinocyclocheilus grahami
AAAAAAAAAAGTGTTCTCAGTTCTTTTGGACCCCACTGTATATCTCAACTATTACAAAAAATATATATATACAAAAAGTGCTGATAAAGTGAGTAAAGAAAGAAATGTGTGATTGCAGTAGGAGGCATGAATTGTGAACATTGATATTTGGAATGTAAAACATTCCAAAACAGTATAAATGTTTGATAAATTACCTTCTAGGAAGTCTGAAGTAATATTAATTGCCATGTACTGATTGGAGGGTGAACAAGCAAGGGAGTGCCCAAAGCAAAAGCATTTTTTACAGCCATCTGGGTTTTCCAGCTGGAGGTTGAAAGAGCCTGGTCTACACCTATAATACAGATAAAGACACATAAAACAGACATACAGTGCTCAGGTTTCCTCATATTTATCAAAATCATTTATGTAAAGATCTGAAAAATGTGGTGCTTGTTTTTGAGTTTGCAGTGGGCAAAGAAGAGTGCAAATGAGCATTTCTCCATTGATTTATTATAGCTGGAGGTATTTGTGTATGTGTGTCTGATGTAACCTAATAGGAAGCTTATTATTAAAAGAATAGATCACACAAAACTTATAAGTCTGTCTGAAACGCTGAAAAACCCACATTCTTCAAAATATCCTCTTTTGTGTTCAGCAGAAGAAAGAAATTCATACAGGT
>NW_015529589.1:0-658 GCF_001515645.1 Sinocyclocheilus grahami
ATTATTATCAATGTTGAAAACAGTTGTGCTGCTTGATATTTTTGTTTAATATTTAATATTTTTCAGGATTTTTTGTTAAATAGAAAGTTCAAAATAACTGCATTTATTTGAATAGAAATCTTTTGTAATGATGTTAAAGTTTTTACTGTCATTTTTGATCAATTTAAAGCATCCTTGCTTTTTTTGGGAAGCAGCAACACACATCACTTGAGAGATATGTGTAAAGACGTTCGGTTAACGTTTGATCGTCATGTACTTGGGTTTGCATGCTTTACGGTGGAGAAAACGACAGAGAGAGATATGATGGGTGGGGAGTGGAGAGAGGAAACCTTCCTCTATCTCCAAACCCGATCACTGGCAGATCAGGAGCCCGCTTTCCAAGAGTTCCTCATTTTCAAATCTCTTATCACACCTTTTTAAGTATCACAGTTTCCCATTTTTACATGTCATTTGCATGCTGCTCATAACACCTGGATGCTGTTTTCTTTGGAGGGATGTGTATGTGGAGATGTGCTGCTATGTGCTTTGGTTTCATACATGTGCTTAAGTGCATTCGTTTGGATGTGTGTGAACGAGGCCTGAAAAAAAAAAGAGAAAGATGGAGAAAAAGAGAGGGGAAAAAAGGATATGTGTGTGAGAGAGGCGGATGAGAGAAGGT
>NW_015529590.1:0-658 GCF_001515645.1 Sinocyclocheilus grahami
AAAAAAAACATAATTAAACCAAACTTGCTGGTGGCTCAAGGCACATACTTGCACTTTGAGATGCCTATTAAAAATGCAATCCCTCTGCAAAATCCACAACTCCTTGGTTAAATATTGCTCGGACACACTGACACCAACGCAGCTGCTGATGGACATTTCTCCCACTGTCTTTCTTTTCTTGAACCCACCAACTTTTGTGGCGTAGTCCTTATGCTCCAAGTTCCATGACAGGTGAAATTAGGGAGGGCTACATCTATATTGCTGCAGCCGATCAAAAGGACCTCTCTTCTCTGCAAGCGGTTGCGTGTAAATCAGAGGCGATTTCCGCACACTGTCCACTCCTAAGCACCCAGAGAAGGGGAAGGAGGGGCGGCGGGGCTCTCTTGGGTACCCATTGTGTAATGCAACTGCAAAGACAGATTCTGAAGCCCCGGCTTCAGAGTACAGAGGGTATATCGTGTGGATCCAGGTATATCAGGTTGCGGCTCAGAGATGATGCAGGGCCCGTGGGCTCGGTTGATCAGAGTCCTGCCAGAGGGATACGTGGGTGACAGCTGGAGGTGAAGCGGAGGGCCACTAGTGTGACGTGCATTCCAGGGCATTGTGATCACATGAAAAAGGGGTGATGGCGGTTTTTTACAGAGGCGCCTGTGTCTGC
>NW_015529591.1:0-658 GCF_001515645.1 Sinocyclocheilus grahami
TATTAGAGATTAGATAAAAATTAATGTATTATTATAATATATATATATATATATATGATTTAATTGACGACAATTTAAAAAAAAATTTTTTAAGATTATTTTCAAATTTAGATTAGGTTAAGAATCCCAGATTTTCACTGTGGCCTCAGTCTGTAACCTTGCTACAATCCATCAAAAACACATTGAAACACATTGACCATGAATGGTATTCTGAATCCTCTACCACCTGCCAAAAGAATGTAAGGCAGGAGAGAGAACAATCAGCAGAGAATCTGGCATCAGCTTCGAGCAAACGTGAAAAGATGAGGTGCAAATTGCGAAAATTAAGCCAAGTATTCAACCGGGTAATTGCTGGCAGTTTCAGAAATTAGATGTTGTTGCATCAGCTGCAACTGAGTGATCCAAAATTTCTGTTTTGAAACCGTAAATGGACACTGTTTAGCATGCAGTGATGATAGAGGCCAAAATAAAGGTGAAAACAACAATGCATGAATTTCTTATCCAATATAAGTAATATCATACAAGTCTAAACATAGACAGGGTCAGCACTCTCATCACCACCTGCATTCCGTGGCCTACTTTATGAAATAAAAAAAAGCAGTGTGCTGCCACCATGCGGCCAACTGAACTTTCATATTTCATATAGGACAACAGGAAC
>NW_015529592.1:0-658 GCF_001515645.1 Sinocyclocheilus grahami
CAACAATGTGCATCGAAGTAATTTTGTGACCATTTCAATCATTTCCAGTGGCAAACAAGAAACAAGTGGAGTCTTTGATGCTAATGCTAACCATGCATTAGTCAATAGGCCTTTGACTTTTGTAAACACTATTTGATGTTCTGAGCAAAGAGAAATGTAGGGTTATTCCAATGTTTCTGAGACCTTGGTGCTGTGTTATTCCTGGTCTTTGTCAGTCAAGGAGATGCATTCCCCCCTCTCACAAAGCATACAGACACATTTAATGGCCTGCCATCACACAATTCATGTATCTAGAGTCCCACGGTCCAGTAAATGTGAAACAAACCGAGGAATGTGTACACTTGATGGACAAACTGATGCGAATTTGATGGATGAATGAAAAAGCATGTGGAAAAAAGCTATAGTTGCAGTGGCGTACATCATCAAAACAGTGCTAACATGCTTTATCGCTAATGACCTGAAAATGCTGATACAATCAGGCATCTGCAGCTTACAGCATCTAAGTGAAATCAAATCCAGAGTCACTTTGCCATAAATCAAATCCACCTTAGA
Source organism: Sinocyclocheilus grahami (assembly GCF_001515645.1). Taxonomy (NCBI): domain Eukaryota; kingdom Metazoa; phylum Chordata; class Actinopteri; order Cypriniformes; family Cyprinidae; genus Sinocyclocheilus; species Sinocyclocheilus grahami. The sequence continues at coordinate 553 of NW_015529592.1, forward strand.
AAGGGAGGCTTTCATCAGTGACAATCGGCTAGGCAGAAACACATGGCTGTAGAATGTAGACGGCATTGACAGCTGAACATCTCACTGCCTGCTTTTATAAAGCTGA
>NW_015529593.1:0-658 GCF_001515645.1 Sinocyclocheilus grahami
GTTTAATCACAGCAGTACATGCGCACATCATTGAGGGCCGTGTCGTCTCCGACTCCCTGCGGCTGCTCAACCATCGTCTCGATGCCACAGATTCCCTTTCCTCCACACTTTTCACTCCAGTCGCCCCATTCGCCCCATGACATCCCAGATCCCTGCAGCATTTCTGCATTTCCACTGCAGTTAAACCTGGGAATACAATGACCATACAATGATCACAACCAGAGCTAGCCTTTGAGTCCAACTGTCCAGCTCTAAGTGTTAAATAACTCTAGACACTTGACCGGGTCACTTCATATCCGTGTCAGACGAGCCTGATGTGTTTATACAGCTTGTTATAGGATGCTGTGAGAACAACATTCATGCTCCAGAATCCTGCTGCTTTAGGAAAACTGGTTGTCACAAGTTAAATAAGTTCATCACCTGATATTGTTTGCGGCCGTGTCGTCCCAGGTCCCTTGGTAGGGTTCCACTCTCAGCTGAAAAGATGTCAGAAATCCACTTGAGCACCATTTGATATCTGACCATTTACCCCAGCTGAGGAAAGAACGTGATAAGAAAAGTTAGTGGTATAACCAGTTATTTGTTAGTTTAATAAATATGGAGCGTCCATGTGCACTAAGTGCAAATAGCCCGCCTTGTTGGCAGAGGCTATTTATAC
>NW_015529594.1:0-348 GCF_001515645.1 Sinocyclocheilus grahami
ATTTGTTCACGTTCGTGTAGCTGCACGAACCAATGGTGCTTCAACACGCCAAAAGGAAAGGGGCCGACCTCTATATAAGTTGGCTCAGAGCGGCATTTCGTCAAAATGTTTCTCCTTCAGCGATGAAGATCATCTCCTCGCTGACTGCAAGCAAGAAGCCAAAAGAAGGAAGAAGCTCAGTCTGCTGCTTGCTGCCGTTGAATGAGCCCCCGGCAGCAGAAGAAGCCAGAAGCCTACCCCTGTGGCCATCCGGCATTCAAAGAGCAAATTTCAGAGCAATTTCCTGCGATTTTGTTGCAATTGTGAGTGTGGCTCGTGCAGGGGTTCCATGCAGACGGGCACAGTGAG
>NW_015529594.1:19646-20304 GCF_001515645.1 Sinocyclocheilus grahami
TTATTGTCTTCTTGCATTATCTATTTTCCTGTTTAACACAGTTCATGTTCCATAATCGGTCAGATTTCTCCAGACATTTGAATTTTGTGGAAGTGATCTGGAATGTGACTCACAGTAATCACTTTGTGAAATCAAAATGGACTACAGATTGAGGATTGTCCATGTCAGGTTCAAAACCTCTGATGAAATCTCAGCACAACCACTGTCCGGTTCTGCCAAAGGAACAAAAGAAGAGCAGCAATTACATTTGAAAACTGATTAAATACACTCTTGCATCTACTCAAATTCAATACAATAGAGGATATCGGTGGCCCTTCATCACAGCTGTTCACAGTTACCCACCCCAAGTATCTTGCTACATTATAAGTGTGTTATTACATTGTAGTTAACCGCAGAGACTTGCAGAGTCCAGGTATTTTTTAATTTTGCAGATGATTTTATCCAAAGCTTTAATCCAAAGCATCATACAACAGTTATTATCAGTTATTATACAACAGTCATTATTATTGATTGCTACAGAAACACCCTCTTAAGTTGTGCCATGTCTTTCAGTACTGTGGATAAATGTCAGTTCCCTTTCGAACGGTCTCTCCTGTTGTGTCGCTGACGCTTTTGGGGAAACTTCTGTTTACTCTGATACTGAAGCCTGATTTGTTCA
>NW_015529595.1:0-658 GCF_001515645.1 Sinocyclocheilus grahami
GTACTGACCTCAAATCTTTGAACAGTAGTTTACTTCCACATATCACCAGCCACTTATTACAGGAATCTTTCATGTATACAACACTAAACTGTCAACCCTTTATCAAGACTGTTGTCATTCTTACACTACAAATTGTTGCCCTCTGCTTTAGGTGAGGCCTGGTTGTAATGCTGACCGCCACAGACAGACGATCCTTGGTTATTTTCATGAGCTCTTGGTGACCTGTTATAGCTGCCCCATCAAGTTCTTACATAAAAGTATACTGTTGTGTAAAGTAATTAGCATTGTAAGTCAAATTTTAGTTATATTTTAACATGTTTTACAAGAACGTTCACATCAAGAAAATAAAAAATATATAGTAAGAGACGAGTAAATGCTGTAAAGAACAGAATACAAACACAAAACCAAGCATAAAAAGCTATAATAAAGAATATTTTTTCTTTGTACTGGCTGAGGTTGAGACAACATGGTGTCATCAGTGGGCTGTATTTACAGGCCAGTCTCATCTATCAGACACAGATGTGTCACATGGTCTCCATTAGGCTAAATATCATTCATCACGGCATACAGCATCAACCTGCTCCCAGTCTTACCCTGTGCTGTAGTGGTCAAGGGTTAACTGCAGCATCTTTGACACACACACACACACACACACACA
>NW_015529596.1:0-658 GCF_001515645.1 Sinocyclocheilus grahami
AGAGTGATTGAGTCTATAGGAAGTAGTGGAAAAAAATAGTTTTCACTTTTGCTAAAATAAAAAGATTGTACTGGGTGGTTGCCAGGTGTTTTGGGTAGTTTACTCATCTTCTATTAATCCTCATCTCAAGAGTGTAAAATAGCCTCTATGCTACACAAACTTGTGCGTACATATGATGGACTCATGAGTCAGCAACTACGCACATTAATTATTGTAAAGTAAGCCAATGATTCCTGTATACAGTGAACAAACTTTAATCATAGGTGCCTCAGATACAGAGGAAAGTAGAAAGTCAGCATTCCAGCAATAAGTCCAAATATAGAGCTTCAGTTGCTTTCTGTGCTCTGCTATTGTTTCTGTTCTATCTTTCAGTGGTCCGTTGTTGTCCAGAAATGCTCTGTGGGTCACATTATAGCTGCAATATTACCATACCCCTTAAGAGCTGGTTTCTCAACCGTGAAAAGCAACTTCTTGTGTATGGTTCAAACAAAATGAGCCGGTGTTTGCACCTAAACATGCATAATGAAGTGATTACCTCATCTACCTCAACTAAAAATGTACAAATAGGGCTAGGTATCAGTAGGAATTTACTGCTTTGAATCATATAGTTTATGATTTTGATTTGATTTGATCAATTTGATTTTCCAATTTTCCAATA
>NW_015529597.1:0-658 GCF_001515645.1 Sinocyclocheilus grahami
ATGGTGGCCGATATATCGTGCATCCCTAATATATATATATATATAATTTACATATTTATAATATATGTAAATAAATAATGTTTTATGTTATATTATAATATATGTAAATAATTATGTAAGCCTAAATAAAGTATAAATATATAGAAAATGCATTTAAAGCAATAAATAAATAAAGTGAAAAATAAACAAACAAACATCAAACAAAAAACGAATTAAATAAACAAAACTACATAGAAAAAATTTAAAGAAATGAAATAAGTAAAAAGAACAATAAATAAACAGAAAACATTAATAAACAGAAAATAAACAGATAAACAAACAAATAACCAAACAGACAACTAAATAAATAGAAAAAATAGGTAAATGGAAAAATAATTAATCAAAAAGAACAACAAACAAGCAAGCAAACAAACAAATAAATCAGGTTTATCTGCCTTAGGTTTCAACAGCACCAAACCAACAATAACCAAGGAAATTCATGCTAATCTACACTAGACTGTGAATATCAATCCTTTCCGTTACAGTTTATTTCTCTGTCCTATCTGTTACTGTAAACATTCCACATGTTCTAATTCCCATCAGTCTGCTTTCCAGTTCAAGCGTATTCAAACAGGACTGAGCAGTGAAACCCGTCTCTCTCTCACACACACACACATAC
>NW_015529598.1:0-658 GCF_001515645.1 Sinocyclocheilus grahami
ACCTGCGCTTTCATGCTCAGCATCTGAACACACACACAGCAGGATAATTAAAGACGCATTTATAATGAATAAACACTGATTTAACCTCAAAATGATTGTTTACATGTGAGCTGAACTACACAGAACTGACTTGTTATTAAAGAAAATATGAGAATATTATCACAATGTTTATTTCAGATGTGTTTCAATATTGAGTCAGCACAAAGCTGGATATAACTCAGATATTGTCAGATTTCTACACTAGCGATAGAAAATTAACGACATGCACGTATAAACATCTAAAACACATGAATAATGTAAACAGACTAAACACTAACCGTCTGAGTGCTCAGTCGTCTTCTTCTTCTTCGGTGGTTTCACCGGAGAACTAAAGATCGTCAGAGCGCCTCCTACAGGACGAGCGATAGATGAAGAAGAGAAGACTCTCCCGCTGCTTATTTATTTATTTTATTTAAAAAACACTATTTAAGTGGCGTTGCCAAGACATGAATATAATACATCCATTTCATATGATTAAATAAAGTCAACAATCATGTTAGTCAGCCGGTCAGACAATCAAGGCGCTGTAAACTGATTTGTTAAAGTTCCAAATCAAGATTGAAGTTTTTTGGTATTAACCCTGTTGAAAAAAACAGCATATGCTGGTTAGGTATGTTTT
>NW_015529599.1:0-658 GCF_001515645.1 Sinocyclocheilus grahami
ATCGTGAAAAGCGCTGTACAAATAAACTTGACTTGACTTGACTCATATGCTATACAGATTCTAACAGGCTCCAGATGATCAGATCATTGCACACAGTACAAACTACATAGTACAAATCTTAACAATGACCACAAGCCCTCACATTTTCTTCAGAAAACATAAAAATCTAATTGGCATTTAATTTGTTGGGCTTATTTTCATTAGTACGAGCACCAAGCTCCAAGAGCTGTGCACTAACAACTAAGCCCAAGCTTATGCGAGCAGAATTTTTTAGCAGAGAAAAGCTGTGCCTCACCTCTTTCGGACATCATTTAAGTCTGCATATTTGTCAGGAAATCGATAACTTATGCCGGCTGTTTATGGAAGATGTAATTTGGAATCGAGGTGAAATGTTTTTATGTAAGCATCTTAGTGTATTTTTGGCCTTCTTAACAGTTTTATTTATAAGAGGCATTTAAAGGAGACAGAGGATAGACAACCATGTGAAGAATATAACAAGCTGGATTCAAATCCTATTAACCATACAAGCAGTACAAACTGCAAAACATTTTTATTAAAATGTTGTAAAAACAAGAAACATTTCTATTAGTATCATTGAAACATTAGTTTCTAGGACGTCTATCTATCTATCTATCTATCTATCTATCTATCTATCTAT
>NW_015529600.1:0-657 GCF_001515645.1 Sinocyclocheilus grahami
CATTAAAAACGAGTTGTGCTTCCAAGATGTTTGTGATGCAGTTACATTATATCGACTGTCAAAAACTGACATTTGATTGTGCGTTTCAAAGATGCTTTTTAATGCACAACAATCTCAGAATTATAAGCTACAAAACGAACATTTATTTCCCTTATATGAAATAAATGATATCCTACATTCAGAACCAGTTCCTTCCAAGATGTTTGCAGTATGTCTGTCAAAAACTGACATTTGAATTGAGTTTAAAGATGCTTTTTAATGCACGACAAACAGCTGTCTCAGAATGATAGTTCCGAGCTACAAAAGAATCGTTTGTTTGACTTCTACTTCAGCATTCAGGCCAAAGACCAACAAAAGCAACACCATTACAAACAAGTGGTGCTTCCGAGATTTTGCAGCGCAGCTACAGTATATGTCAAATATTTGAATGAATTCAAGACAACTTGTTTAAACATTTAAGCTAACAAATAATGATCGCAAACCTCGACATACCCTCTTCTCTCAGAGCGTGCATCCAGTCATGCGCAAACAACATCTCACATCTCCAGCTCAAACATGACGACCCTCATATAAACTCCCAGATCCAGAGCCGCAGACCCCTGAACGCAGCCTCGCGTCCGTGTGAGCGGAGAGAAAGAGCGTGTGTGTGTGTGTGTG
>NW_015529601.1:0-657 GCF_001515645.1 Sinocyclocheilus grahami
GGATTTTATATAATAGAAAATAGGATTTTGCTTGATGTTTTGAAATAAGAGTTCAATACTCTTTACTAGAACATTTGCTGCAACTAAACTGCAAAAACAACGCAGAAACCATGATGATTGTGACATTACAAATTCATGAGCTCATTAACATATGACCACCCACATTACAGTATCAAAAACTAATTTTAATTGTCAGATAGAGAGGCATCAAAAACTAAATTACAGCAAAGAAACCTTCTCGAACATCTATAAGTGGACTTCATATGTTTGTCTTTTATTTCACCCTTTGATTTGCGCAGGGAAATGCAGCAAAGTCATGCTCATATTCAGGGCATTTATTCAGGGCAAACGCATTAGAATGAACGATACTCAGCTTTGCTGCCAGCTCGTCTATTCAACTCCTCCATCAATCAGAGCCGCAGGAGAGAGTTCAGCCGCCGTCTCTCTCCATCCGTGAGCGATGCTCGGGTTAAAAGCTAAATCACGCTTTCTAACAAAGCCTCCAGAAACCTACATGCACAGGGGAAAAGCCTGGGATTCAAACACATCAACAGAGTGACCTGACAAAAAAATGAGCTGTAAAAGAGTTATGGAAAAAAGTCAGAAAACAAAGGAATGGACATAAAAAGTCAAAATAATGAGACTGAAAATTCCAGG
>NW_015529602.1:0-657 GCF_001515645.1 Sinocyclocheilus grahami
TTAGCTCCCGGAGCTTCCTCTGACGGAGTCGGACACATTTCGTTGTTACACAGAACAGAAAAACAAAGCGAGCAGGGCTGAGATGTTTCTTCATGTCAGACGTCAGCGAAAGAGGCGTTAATTACCCACATGTCGCAATATCAAGATCCGGGGAGCAGTGACAGGCTGGCAGAGTAATGGGGTTTTGTAATGCTCGCTGTCGTACATTGATGATCGCGACAGGAAATCTGGGTTGAGTTTGAGAAGAGCATCAGAGAGCGGTCAGGATGCCCGGGATGGTGGTGCTTGGACGCCGATGGCGGATCGCCAGCGATGATCTTGTGTTTCCTGGTGCCTTCGAGCTATTTATCAGAGCTGTGTGGTAAGACACTCAAAACAGCGAGCTTCCTACACGAGTATACACACCATGGTACTTAAACAGAAATACCACACTTACTCTCTTACTGTGGGGTGATAAGATATTCACAACTACATGCCCATAAATATATGTCAATACCATGTTCTAATATTTGTACTATGCAGTACTTTTGTGTGTTAAGTGCTCATACACCGAACAAAATTATAAATGCAACATTTGTTTTTGCCCCCATTTTTCATGAGCTGAACTCAAAGTGTACACAAAAGGCCTATTTCTCTCAAATATTGTTCAGAAATCTG
>NW_015529603.1:0-657 GCF_001515645.1 Sinocyclocheilus grahami
GATATGAAGGTAGTAGATAAACCCATCTTGTGTGATTTTTAATTTTAATTTTATTTATTTATTTATTTTTTGTCTGTTACAACGATCACTGTGCATACATTTAGAAAACTTTGTTATACAAGCAGCATAAGATAAGATTTCTAGTAACACTCTATTGTGCAGACATGAGGGACATGTATCGAATTAGGATCATTAGCAGCATCCAACACAGCGGGTACAGAGACACCTTTCTGGGCAGCCCCATTAATCTTTTATGATCAAATTAACGTCACGGGGTTTCACATATGGCCTGACACCGGCCATGCAATCCTTTTTAACACATTGCAGATTGCAACACACAATGCATGAGATACAAGAAGTGAGGCGTAAAAATATGGGATTAAAAAACAGTTAACAGGATGAACATCTGGTGCTGTGGCTTCCGCCTGTGCTTCCGACACTCCAGTGACTCTCTGCATTGCGCAAAGCTCATACAGGGATGGAGACAAACCCAGCAAGAGTGTGATTGTGTAGCTGAAGTGCAAGACAGGCACACTCACTGTCATTAATCTTTGAATTTGATCAAAAGAAAGCGACTGACAGAGTGAGACAGAGAGACAGCTAACTTCCAGGAAAAATAGTAATGAATGGCAACTACTGTAGTCTCATTATTATTCA
>NW_015529604.1:0-657 GCF_001515645.1 Sinocyclocheilus grahami
GGTTTTCACTGTTAATGTTGGTTGCTTGTTTGTATTTCTTCGTCTCGCTAAGTGGGCGTGGCAATAGGAAGTGCAAACTGAGAAAAAGCGCTCAGCTGTATGTAAAAGTTTGTGCAAATGTTTTGGTATATCCATTCTCTTTTTAATCGTATTATTAATTGTATTTATTTACTTTGACTCTTGAGATATACATGAGATTTAGAAACAAGAGTTTAAGTCAAGAGTTTTATTAATAAAAAAATGGTATGTTCTAATTTGGGGAGAGGGGGAAAAAAAAATTTAAGATGGCCGCCACTAGTAGTAGGGAGAGGACGGAGAGAGTGCTCTGAAAAAGATTTTAGTGCTGTGCAGCATGTGAAACTCCAGCCTCAAATGACGTAGAGGGGAGTTGGTACGGTTTTTAGTACTTGCAGTTCTAGTTTTAGACGGTTTATTACAATCTTTGTTTTAAGCTCTTAAACCTATTTATTTGCACATCTGCTCTAAATAAACAACCCATTGGACTCCAACTTCGCTATTGATCCTCCTTGTGACTGCTCGGGTCGTTATCACAGCAGCAAACCCACCAGATGGGTTAATACAAACAGGGATAATATTTTTATTTTATTTTTTAAAAGTACCCCATGCCCACGGTTAAATATACTGCTGGATCTTTAA
>NW_015529605.1:0-657 GCF_001515645.1 Sinocyclocheilus grahami
ATATCATTTTAAATTGTAACAATATTTCACACTATTACAGTTTTACTATATATTGGATCAAATAAATGCAGCCAAAGTGAGAATAAGAGACTCCTTTCAAAAACATTACAAAATCTTCATCATTCCAAACTTTAGAACCGGTAAATACATGAGTGTGATATGTTTACATTGCACTTTTCAAGCTTTTAAAAGAAAATTCGACTGCTTATGAAAGCGCTGTCTCTTACCTCCTCAAGCGCCCATAGGGAATCAACAACAGGCTTGATCTTCTTTTGGTCGTAAAGTGAAAGAAGTTTTTGCACTGCTGTCTTGACTTGGTTACACCCTCCCTGCTTGAAGAGGAGGTTCAGGAGCGAGAAACCAGCCATGACTTTATTCTCCTCATAGAGTTTGATAGGATTCACCTTCTCAACCTGCCACCACTGTGAGATAAAGAACAATTTTTGACAAGTTTTGACCACCAAAACATGAAACCGTTACATCATGTACCAACACTTAAGATGTTTCAATTTTATGGAAAATAGACATTAAACTCCACTCACAGATTTAGCAAAACTGAAGAAACTTTTTGTCTCTCCTGTCACCATGTTTGATGAACCTGGAAATATGATCACAAAGATACATTTTAACACTGTATGTATGTATGTATGTATGTAT
>NW_015529606.1:0-657 GCF_001515645.1 Sinocyclocheilus grahami
AAGGGCAAAATAAATGGCCAGTCGCTACAAACACCCAAAGAAAAACAATTAACAACTGACATTTTTTTAGTCAAGACAATTGAACTGAAATAACTAATTCTAACCAGGTGCACCAAAAAAACAAAAAATAGACATTTGTTAAGAAATTCAAATAGCTCAGGTGATGTATTTTTAGTTCATCCTGTCCATTCCAGTTTGATGCTGTATCCAGTGTTAATGCTGTTTTAGATGTTGGTGCAGAGTTTAAGGGATGTGCTGTTGTTTCTAAAGCCCACCACTTCTTGTCCACAAACTCTATGGCTCTTTTCACCCAAGGCTTTTGTGGATTGGAGCAAAAAGTTAAACCACTGACTGTTTTAAATCTGTAAATATATAAAAGTAACAATTTAGCGTGAAAATACAACATAATATATACATGTTTATTTTTTTTAAAGTACCATAAAAGGGTGTGTTTTGGTTATAAAATATTTTTGGTAAATACTAAAATAAGGCCTGGCCAAAAAAGAAATATTCTGGCATAACTAGTTCAGATTTATCATGAAATATACACTGTAAAACCTAACAGTCAAATGTATTTAATGAAATGAGATTATTTCACTCAAATATTACTATTTAATTGCACTTAATAGAAAAAATTATGTGAACTCAATAACTGAT
>NW_015529607.1:0-657 GCF_001515645.1 Sinocyclocheilus grahami
ACAATTTTTAATATAACTCTGACTGGATTCATCTGAAAGAAGAAAATCATATACACCAAGGATGCCTCGGGGGTGAGTAAAATGCAGCCTAATTTTTTATTTTTGAGTGAACTAACCCTTTAATATTTATTCAGCACCAACAGTGGTGTTCTTTTTATAATGTGTCATTCCTGCCTCTTCAACTTCCTCCCCAACTTCTTCCTCTTCTGCATTATGTGTCAGAGGTTCTGCAGGACCGACTTCATCCATTAAGATCCTCTCCGTCTCTGCAGTCTTGCACAGGACACCAGGACACATTATATTCATCAGCACAATTAACTGATTTGACATTGTCATTCTACTACTAAAATAACCATTCTGCATTTGCTTCATTTGTGAATGCAATAAAAAGACCTTAATCAAACAAGTATTTACAAAGCTACTATACATTACTGGGTTGGTGAGTTTTTTTCTTTTGGAAGTCTCTTATGCTCACTGCATTTATTTGATTAATAATCATAAATACAATAAAAACAGCAATATTTTAAAATATTATAATTTAAAAGAACTGTTTTCTATGTTAATATATTATAAAATATAATTTATATGTGATAGAAAAGCTGACTTTTCAGAAGCCATTACTCTAGTTTTCAGTGTCACATGATCCTTCAGAAATCA
>NW_015529608.1:0-657 GCF_001515645.1 Sinocyclocheilus grahami
AGAATATTAATTACCTTTAAATGAAGTGGAAGTCTCTTTATTGGATGTCTGGTGCTGGGTTTGTTATTGCTGGTCTGAAAAGGCCAATGGCCCTTTGGTCTTGCCGCCTTTGAAATCGTGTGGACACTGGTCAGTGGGTTGAATTAGCAGACAAAATAGTTTCTCTCTTTTCTGAAGGATTCAACACAATTACTGAAGCCTCATTCATTTCGAATGTAGTTTTTATGCTACTGAGAATCCTTTTACTTTGTATTTGTTAAAGCACTCTGACAACATTGTGCAAGAGCATTTAAATTATACAATAAATGTATCAACGTAAGCTTCCTTTACTAGGCACAAGAAGCCCACATATCCTTGTGTCTATAGCCATCTAAGACTTAAAGAACATATTCTCATAGATCAGAATGACGTCAGTTAGCTCCTCACTGCCCATCATTACAAACACACACATTTAATTCCTCCCAGCCTCCTCATCTCAGGAGAGCAAACAAAGCCCCAGAGTCTGATCTTGAGATGAAGACGATGCCTGGGCTTCAGTGTCTGTGAATGAGATTACATATTAATCCTAGCAAGGGGAAAAAGAACATGCTACAGGTAGCCTATTAAGCTCCTTTTGTAAGAGGGCTTTTTTTACACCTCTTTTCTGAACACTGAATA
>NW_015529609.1:0-657 GCF_001515645.1 Sinocyclocheilus grahami
TGTCTATTTTGCTAATTTAAAATCAAATAACACTCTCAGTTTTTTGTTCAAAATTTATTTTACAGTAAATTAATTCTTATTTAAAGAAACCGAATTTAGCGTCATGTGTAGTTATATATCAGTTAAAAGCTGCAGTTTTTTAACGCGGGCTTATTACCATTGCTTGTAATCACCATGTTTTATTTATTGCGTATATTACTTCAGGAAAAAATTGAATGTTTGCGTGCATAAGTGCTTCTGAATATTCAAAATTTAAAATTAAATAAACAAATGAAACAAAAAAGACATACAAATAAAATACATAAATACCTTCACTCGGGGTACGTGTATATTCCTCTTTTCTAAGGACAGACATATCTCTTTCAGAAATATATAATTGAATTCAGGTTTGTATGGAATAACGGGATAGGTATGGAGAGGTGGTGGTAGTGGTGGTGGGGGGGTCTTGAAAGGGAAGCTACAGTAATCTGAAAACAGATTTTATGCCTGAGAACCTTGAAGTCTCATCCGAGGGAACATCTGAGACGGAGGCGAGCGCTGATTTAGGCACGCTGGTTCCGAGCCAGTATTACTATACCGGACGATTTACAGGCTCGGTAGGCTATTGTAGCAACCCGGCCTCTCGCAGTGTCGTAAAGACCCGCTGTCTTTGAAAGT
>NW_015529610.1:0-470 GCF_001515645.1 Sinocyclocheilus grahami
ACCTTGCACAGTGTTGGGAAAATGTGATTGGTACAGACTGGCCCAATCAGACCGAATGGCATATGACAACAAAATACCACGAGATTCGGCCTGCGCAGCACTTGGGCGTTTTTATTTGGCGTGAGATTTACTTGGGCAGTGTGAGAACTTGAGACATAGCCTGAAAGTGTGTGTTTCATGCCAAATTCATGAGAGTTGGCAAACCTGATATATATACAACTGTAAAGAGTAGAATAAATTGAACAGATTGAGTCTAGAAGCAATACATTTTAAATTGAGTAAAACAAGTGAAAGAAGCAATGAATGCAATAAACAGCAGAAGTATGTCAATCTGTCATCCAGTTAGTTCTGTTTGAGTTCTGTTCACCAGAGAAAAGAATGAAAGACAAATAAAAAGCAAGGGCTCAATTCAACATAAAGTGACATGATTCAACATGAAAAAAGGCAATGTGGACAGACAAAAAAGGGTG
>NW_015529610.1:19699-20356 GCF_001515645.1 Sinocyclocheilus grahami
GTGAAAAGCTTATGAAGTGACTCTCAGAGCAGCTCTTAGTACATCACTTATTAATTTTAAAACTGCACTCAAAATATGGCTTAAAAATCAAGTATGTGATCATTGATTTTTATTTTTATTTTTTTGATATTGTGATATTGTAATTTGTGATATTGTCATGTGATATTATTTTCTCTCTCTCTCTTTTTAAATCATATTGTAATGGAGTGCTGTAATTTTATGTAACAACATCCTGCCCATGGGACTACAGATGCAAATTAGCTATCTAGCTAACACTGGCACAACATCTGTGATGTGCATGGTCCCTGTTAAATAAACTAAACTAAACTAAACTAAACTATGTTCACATCCTCATTTATTGAGATGCTGACGATGAAATTACCGTGAGTGTCGCTTGTGTTTGAGTATCAGATGGAACCGTGCCATTCATTCACACAGAGACACGCAGAACATGCAGAAAAGCCTATTAGCAACAAGCACTGACTGGCTGTTTAAATGTCCAGAGCTTATCATCGTTATCGACATAAATTTGATCAGGACTCCATATGAGTCCTCGTTTTAGCCCTATGCGGGTAGAAATTTGATTCTTACATTTCACAATGCCGCCTGAACATCTTCAGTGATCGTCATGCAGGTGGGGGTCAGCAGCTTACATAC
>NW_015529611.1:0-657 GCF_001515645.1 Sinocyclocheilus grahami
ATACTTCCTTAGTAAATGTCAAACACACTTAGGCTTGTCTTGAGAAGGTCACAACAGCCCCAAATTAAACACTCCATCACTCAACAGAGTCTAGGAAAAGCCAACCAAATGTCACACTGCTAAACATTCAAACCCAAGATGACACCCAGACCAAAACTGAAGATTGAGCTTTATTTTTAGCTTTTAGATTGAGTTTTTCTTTACCATAAGCTGAAAACCTTGTCTGAGCAGTAATTTTAAACTCTTAAAGGTCTAGAGCCAGTTGTAACATGTGTTTGTTTTAGCAGCCATTTGACTTTGCATTCAAGAGGGACACATCAATATGTTCACAATGAATAAACATAAAGTAGCCAGTAAAAGTGATTCAATAATGCCATCTAAGGCAAGAGTAAGTAATCTGGCCCAATTTACCGGTGTCATAAAAAGCATGTTTCCCTGGACAAAATGTATACAAATATACTACTCACACAATATTATTGAGTCATTGACAAATTATATCTCATCCCAACACTAATTCTCCATCCTTGCATCTATTAACAACAAATTTCTAAGATTTATGTGCTGACAATTTCTGCTAACCTGAAAATGTATTTATGAAAAAAATCCAAAGCTGCATAAATGTCTGCTCATTCACACAAAACTGCTTTATACAATTTC
>NW_015529612.1:0-657 GCF_001515645.1 Sinocyclocheilus grahami
ATATATATATAGAGAGAGAGAATTTTATTATGTATCATGTCATATGTAATCATATGTGTTATAATATGTAATTGTATGTAATCGTGTTATTTAAACTCAATGCACTTGTTTTTGTGAAATGTTCTGTGTTTCTATCCTTTCTAAAATAAATGATATGTTTTGAGATCACTGTAAAGCAAAATATATCGAACACAATCTGACAATTTCACATGTTGCGGGAAAACTCAGGGTGTTTTTCGCTTTGATGACTGAAATTGTCACATTACAGATGTTCAAGCCCATTGAGATCACACATGCACGACAATTTGTGTACCACAAGCTAGCAAAGTAAAAATTTAGGAATCAAAAATGCTTTATGGCACCGTCGCGTTAAATTATCAAACAAGACGCTTTCTCTCGCCGCAGCTGCATTCCCTTGGGTCTTTGTTAAAACTGACATTACCCACGACGCTCAGCGTTGCTGCCTCTGCTCGCCTGCATTACGCTCATTTTCTGGGTGGCAATAAATATTAGAATAAACTGCGCCAAAGCGAGGCTGGTCAGGGCCTCTGTTCCCTGTCTGCTCCGGTTGCCACGGCAGCTGAGTGACAGACAAGCCTAGGGGGGCTGGATTAGATGAGGTGACAGAGGCTAAGAAACCAAAGGCCTCTTTTTTTT
>NW_015529613.1:0-657 GCF_001515645.1 Sinocyclocheilus grahami
CATGATCTTTCAGAAATCATTCTAATATGCTGATTTGATGCTCAACAAATATTTCTGATGATTATCAATGCTGCTTCATATTTTTGTGAAAGAAGTGACATTTTTTAACGATTCTTTGATAAATAGAAAGTTCAGCATACAGCATACAGACCTACAAAACCCATAAGACACAATAGCAGCAATAAAGAAATCTATAGCTGGGAGCTGCTTACCCACAATGCAGAAGGTGGCGGCATAAGCCTCGACGCAGGACAGCTTGCACGGCTTTCCGTAGTTTACAGGATTTGCTGCGACCAAGTATGGCAAAAGCCTCGGATGTGAGCCAATCATTTTGCTGAAAGGCGTGTCTTCGAGTCGCGCCCATGAACAGTCAATCACGGCTAGACCACCCCGTGCCACAATCTCCCTAGAAATGAAGAATTTTATAAATTAAATACTGAGACAAATGTTTGTGTTTTTTAATTTGTATCTACACTACTGAAAGTTTAGGGTCGATAGGATTTCTTAATGTTTGTGAAATAAACATTTGTTCTGTTTACCAGGCTGTATTAATTTGATCAAAAATACTGTAAAAATGTGAAATATTATTACAAATTAAAATAACTCTCTTCTATCTGAATATACTTTAAAATGTAATTTATTCCTGTGATCAAAGCT
>NW_015529614.1:0-657 GCF_001515645.1 Sinocyclocheilus grahami
GCTAAACCAACATATCTGATTATTACCTGCTTCAGGGCTCATTAATAATGACTGTTTGGCCAGAGAACCGTGTGAAAGACGAGAGAACAACTGTCTCCGCACCGATCAGCGAGTGCAGTCCATGCTTGATCACAAGAACATAATTTGGACTTCTTTAAGAGCCTTTAAAAATAAAATATTCCAGCGGTTGCGTAGATTCCACCCATTAGAGCACAACAACAGCTAAATTCAGGTGTTTGTGAGCTGTTTTAGTGAGAAACTGAAAGCCTGTATCTGAGCTCGCGAGACTGCAGCGTTTTCTTTAAACTGATATTGTTGCACGTCTTGACGCCTCGCGAATGCAAACACTGCAGCGAATTTACAGAATATAATTATAAGAACATATTGACAGCTAAGTTGAGTGCATTTGAGCTTTATTTATGTTGCCACGCGTCGCGTCGATTAATGAACACTGAACGGAAAAAAAGGCTACATACAGAAACTAAATCGTTTACATGCCTTTTAAAAGCTTCTGCATTAAAAAACTCCAACGAATTAATGCAATAAAATTATAACAATATATTATTGAGGTAAAATGAGTGCTTCTGAGATATTTTTTGTCTAAATGCAGAGCAACGCGCCGCAGCTCTGACGCTCGCGCGCAGTCCGTGCTTGCTC
>NW_015529615.1:0-657 GCF_001515645.1 Sinocyclocheilus grahami
AAGAATAGCTTATGATGATTAGTTTGCAGATACATTTAATTTAATTTAATCTAATTTATTTGAAAAGGTACAAGCAGCTGATGAGGTATTTTGACATTTTAACAGAACAGTAAACGTTATATTTGTACATCAGACAGTGTCTGATACACACTAGGGAGAACAAGCCATATGAGGCCCACCTTTCCTGTATACTTTTCTCTTTTCTCACTACTGTATGTCTTTCAAACCCTAACCTTTGATTTCTTTGCTTCTCTTAACTGCTTGCCAGTGCTTTGTCTTGATGATTGCTTGATCTTTTTTGGGCTCTAAAGAGGTAAAACTTTTCATTATGCTATAGTAATTTCATAACAATATTCCAGTATCCTTCTTCATGAATATTCTGCATTTTCTCCATCAAGCTTTTATGATTTACCCGTTCTAGTTAAATGTTATGGCACTTTTGTTCATTGTAGTTTTCTGATTCTCATTGCTCATATGGTAGATTATCTACTTAATTCATTTTTAATTACCTTAAATGGTCTCCACAATACCTAACTTAATATACATAACTTAAATATAATAAAGTAGTCGTAGTTGTAATATATTTGTTTATATTTAATATATTTATATATTTTATTTACATTTTTATATATTTATATATATATATATATATATATG
>NW_015529616.1:0-657 GCF_001515645.1 Sinocyclocheilus grahami
ATAGCACTCAGCGCAGGAGCCATTATACATCACAATGATGAGTCGTCTTCATCGACCAAATGCACCTCACTGCAGAGGCTGGACACAAAAATGGATAGAGCCATTGAGAAAGAATGGGGGAGGAGAGAAGAATAACGATGACTAATGATGGTTATCAAAAAAGATCTTTGCCAAATCAGCTTAATGAGAAAAACTTGAAACCTCATTCGTTTTTGTTCCAGATCCCGAGTCAGATTATTAATATATTTAAGTGTGAAATTCTGTGAACTAATTGAACAGATAATCTCAGATCCAAATGACGTCATGGAACAAATTTGAAATCATCTCTAACTGTGGTAGAGCTCTTTGTCCACATGAGGTTTGCAAATTAACAGCCACATGGGGGCAGGCGAGTACAGATGCAGAATCCTGACACGCGGTACCGCAGTTAACGCAGCCTGAGGCTCCTTCAGAGCAAATGGCTCTTGGACATTTCACTCAGTAACCCAAACATGTAGGCTAGTTACATTTGACAGCGAGCCAGATTAAACAGAGTCCTGGTCCAGGATGGTGTGTGATGGTGGGCCCCACCTCCACAAGCTGAATAGACAGATAACAATCAAATGGCTGGCATAGCAGTGGAGACTGAGGCTCGGGCAGCGCTTCTGATCTTTTGTG
>NW_015529617.1:0-657 GCF_001515645.1 Sinocyclocheilus grahami
AATTAATTAATTAATTAATTAATTAATGTTCCCAGTGAAATCTAGCTAAAACTACACTGTAAAAAAAGAGGAAAGAAAAGAAAAGAAAAATCAAAACTGTAATAGCTGTTACATGACCATAGCGGACAGTGGGACTGTTTTAATATTTAATGATTTATCTGCATTACAACAGACTAATTGACGTATAATCAGATGGAAGAGCTAAAGTAGACCATCAACATTCAGTGTGGCCCAGAGGGGGGTGAGTAAAAAGAATCTCTCATTTATGCTGAAGAGTATTCATATTTGTCATTTTAAGGCAAACAAGCATTTTTTTTCTTTACGTATTTATAATTTTCTAAGGGCTTTCTGAATATACAGATCTGATTAAATGAATACACGTGCATGAATAAATGATCGTTGCAGAGGAAATTAAAGTTTAATCAGCTCTCTTAAACACAGCAGAGATTGTGTCATCTCACATGTGTCAGATGTTCCAGTCTGCATAGAACACTAATCTGAAATAATTATCATGTGTGTAAAACCATATAATTAAGTCTTTCAGAGGCACTGGTCCAAATCTTCAGTCAAAATGTTCTAGACTGAAAAAAAACCCTGCTCTGACAGGGAAGAAAGCAGTTAATCGTGGAAACAGAGTAGTCGCCTGCAGTGACAAAT
>NW_015529618.1:0-657 GCF_001515645.1 Sinocyclocheilus grahami
ATGAATTACCCCGTTTCAGTATCTTGTATAAATGCAGCCTTTGAAACATTAAACATTTTAAAACAAATAATGCATATTAAAAACATCATTTCAAAACATGCATCTTCATTATTATACTTTTGATAAACTTCAACAACAGAAGCCAAAAAAAAAAGACATTTAAGAAAAACTAAAATGTCAGCCATTTAAAAAATAAGTATGTGTGCGCATGTGGTGTGAGTACAGTATGTGTGCGATGTGTGTTTGGGTTCACATATGAAGTCCCACTCAAAGTCTATCAGTTTTTCAAGAAGCGTTGCGACACGAGGGTTGACTGATGTCTTTTTGTGAGCGACCTTCTCTGTCCGCTTCGATAGGATCAGGATTAATCCCAGTGATGCACCTGAAAAACAAATGTGTATATTCAGAATTTGTGTGGGGGGAAATAATATAAATATCGCAAAGTCTATTCTTGTATCAAGAACACTGCCCTTTACTGTTCGGTGTAGGTAAAGTTGCATTTTAGCATATTTTTAGGGGTTAGACATTGTCACCTGTAAATCCATATATAAACATAATTCAGAGAAAGCAGTGGGTTCATTTAAACGTGCATTCTATACAGCTTTGAAACAATATACAAATAAACATGAATTGAATTGAATGTTAGCATCGAAGCAT
>NW_015529619.1:0-657 GCF_001515645.1 Sinocyclocheilus grahami
TTGTTTTTAATGTTAAACGGCAGTTGGCATCCAAAACGCTCAATATCCAAAAACATAATTACATTTATAGAACACACAACTGCATAATAAAACACACCCGCAGCTTTAAACTACAGCGAGTCAGCGACACCACTTCCGTTGTTCTGCTGCGCTTCCGGTCGCATTCCCCAGCGGAGCCTGTGATTGGTCGAGAGCGGCAGTAATCGCACACTGAGCTGCGGATCAGCGTATGCAAGTCGATCTCAGAGCTGTAGATCAGCGAGCACACGTGCCGTTGTCGCTCGTGTTTTTACGTGATTATATCGCTGTATTTACGCTAGACTGGCGTCATGAGGCACGAAATGAAACGCGGTGCGCTTTAGTTATTCGTGAATACGATTATATGTAGATCAGATTGAGTTTTCAGGGAGGATGAACTGAAGAACAGCACATCATCATCATCAAAATCAACAGTGGATCAATAGACGAGATGAAGAGTGAAACTCGATCAGCTGAAGGACAGATGAACTCTTCATCCTCCTCACCCTCGTGCTGTAAGAGGAAGGCAGTGGAGAGTCTGATCTCAGACTCGCGAGTGAAGAGAGAGAGACTGGAGCTCAACTCACAGGTCACTTATTCACACTCACTCATTCAGACCCACTCACTCATTCAGACCCA
>NW_015529620.1:0-656 GCF_001515645.1 Sinocyclocheilus grahami
TTGTGACAAAGCATAGTATGCCACGTGAAACTACCTCAAACCCATATTTAAAAAATGAAAGTGTGTAAAATTACTTTTAGAGTGATGGAGAACTTTTCATTATTGCTTTGTCATATTCACCTCTTATCCTTTCTAGACATCTTTTTCATTGAGCAGAACCCAGCTGTCAATCAAAGAAATCGCTGGGTGGACTCCAACCATGCATTTGATTTCATTTTCTACACAGCTAAAAATACGGGTCTAAAAATAGCAGGCTTGGTGATGAATGCTTTCCGCTCAAGGTGTGCAAAGCAGCTGAGGTGCAACGCGCTGACAGGACGCAGGCATATTCAGGAACATGATATGACAGGGCATTTGGCGGGATTTAGCTGTGAGGGAACAGAATCTGCGCTGTTTGATTAACCCCCTCTTCTCCCTAGCGAGTGTTTACTGTTTGATTCTTAGACCCTTTCTTCCTCCTTTCCAAAAAGAAAAAAGGAAAATCAATATGGTGAGAGACACACTCACACATAAACACACAGACAGACTCCACTGACTCAGCAAATGAGGATCAGTTGGTCAGAGAATTATTTCCCTCCACAGCATGAAAACAAGACTATATAAAGCAACCATTCTATCATGTGTGGAAGAGAAAATGCCAAATATGTGGAGCTAAA
>NW_015529621.1:0-656 GCF_001515645.1 Sinocyclocheilus grahami
TTTTTTTTTTGTATGGGCAAAAACTGTTGAAACATTTCTCAAAAAAACTTATTTTGTGTTCCACAAAAGAAAGAAAGTCATGCAGGTTTGTAATGACATGGGAAAGACTATTTTTTGGGTATCCCTTTAAGATTTTATCCACCTTAATTATCAATCAGTATGTCACAATATACAGATCTAAATATAATTCAAACCCTTCCGTTATATTAAGGACTATCACATGCTTTATCAGAAGTTTGGAGCATATCCAATACGCAGCACAAACAACAAATTAGACAGATTGAGCTGCTGATTCAAGATAGGTGGCCCAAGTGAACAGAGAAAGAGTTTAGTGAACTGGTTCCAGCGGTTGAGGGAAAACTAGGAAGACAGTAATCGAGATTAGATTCCGATCTGTGGTGGAATCTCAAACTAGACACGTAGCAATTCATCCCTTAGTCATGGTTAAAAATGAACACATTTACAGCTGCAAAGAGTCTGAGCGTAAATAGCAAAGATAGATGGGCTGAGGGTGTGTGTGCACTGCAGGGTCAGCAGCTTTACATGGAAGAACATTGTCCACACACACACTGCCCATATAGACATGCAGGGTAAGTATTTACAACCAGGTCGTAAAGCACTTTGTCACATTTCAGCAGGAGGCTTTCAGAGCAGGA
>NW_015529622.1:0-656 GCF_001515645.1 Sinocyclocheilus grahami
TGTTTCTGAAATTTACTGGAAATGTTCCACCTTTTTGCAACCCTAATAGTATATGTATTTAAGTTTACTTAGTCATTTTTTATATAGTACATTTATTTATTTCTGCAGTTTCTGTCACAGCAGGATTTCAAACACATGATAAATCAGTGAAATTCTGTAATTATCTGTCTTCAAAAAATGTTGGATATTATGCAAATGTGAAAATAAAGCATAACTGGCATACGTTGCATTCCCCAAATGCATGTCAAACTCACAGCACACATGTGATTTACTGTAAACCGAGATGCTGAAAACAACATTCTTTAGCTGTATCGTTCAATTCTAGTCTAAATGACATATAGTACTATGCTAGAGTGATTTCCCCTGAAGAATTAAAGAATGATATCCCTCCATCTGCAGCTCTTTCTGTCTGTGTGTTTCAAATGCAGTCTGGTTCAGAGTGAAGCTCCACGTTAAAGATGCCAAGATGATACTGGATAAGAAGCGGTATGTGGCGTTCTGGTTGGAGCGCTACGCCAAACGTGAGCCTGGGATGCCGCTGACGGTCGTGTTCGATATGTCCGAGTCTGGAATCAGTAATATAGTAAGTTCTTTGCTTTACTCCGCATGCTTATAAATGTTGCTCAAGTTCGGTCTCAAACATTTCAATACTAGCT
>NW_015529623.1:0-656 GCF_001515645.1 Sinocyclocheilus grahami
GGGAAGTCACCTGCCAAGAGCTAAAACCATAATTTTAATCGGATGTCAGAGATGTTATGAAAGTAAGGGTTGGTCTGTTGGAGACGGCAATGAGCCGTTTCATCAGTAGTGACTCTGTGTGAGAGTGTGGCATTATGAGGCAGCAGTGCGCCGCGTCTCCTGCACCTGGAGCAGAGCTTTCAACAGAGGCATATTTATGAAATAGTTTATTTGGCTCTGGTCCAGAGTGAAAGTGTGGAAATGTGTGAGTGGAAATGGAACTTTTGTGGAAGAGCTACTGGGAAAAAACAAAACAAAAACAATTAGAAGCAGGCATTAAGAATGGGAAGAGCTTTGAGACTTAACCAATAAATAAATGCACACACTAATCGTATTTGGGCCCTATTTAAACAGATGATTTTTCAAAGTAAAGTAAAAGTAAAATAAAACGGCAATGCATCAGATAAAAATAATAAAACTAATTATTCTAGACGGTTCTGAAACTTTGACCAAAGAATGTCCATACATTTTTACCAAACAGATGATTTTTCCAAGGAAAATAAAATAATAAAATAAAAAACATACAATTCTCATTACATCAAACAAAAAAATATCAAATGATTCTAGATGGTTTTGACACTTTGACGAAAGAATTTCCATAAATTGACCAAAACAAT
>NW_015529624.1:0-656 GCF_001515645.1 Sinocyclocheilus grahami
ATGTTAACAACAAAAAAGTATAGAATTGATGTATTTGATGAATGTGGGACAGCACACGACAGGTGTGAGTCAGTCACAGCATTGGTGACTCAAGCAGTGTCACCCGTGACTCAGTGTTTCACTAACGTTTTGTCATATGGCAGGATGTTTTACTCAAAGGGGGGTGAAGAGAGTTAAGTTGTATCATGCTTGTTCTTTTTCCCCTCCTTCCATTTTCAGCAGGAAATCTGTTTTACTCATCTTGTAATTTCTACATCATTGATTTGTTCCACTCTCGTTCCTCTACGCCCCCTCTCTCATTCGGCTTAACTTCCGCATTTAACTCCTGCCTGTGTGTTTGTCATCTCTATGCATTCCTAGGCCACCCAACGGCGTTGTGTCTTTTATTGTGGTGCCAACACTCCCGATGCATCTAATATTGTGTTTCTACGGAAACATGCACTAGTGAAAAAATAGATTCAACTTAATTAAATTTCCTTGCATTCAACTGACCTCATTATTAAACATGTATATACATATATAGGCTATATGTTTAATAATGTGGTCAGTTGAATGCAAGGAGATTTAATTAAATTGAATCTATTTTTTCCCTAGTGCATGCAATATATGATTAAAAAACAACTAAAGATATTATTATTATTATTATTATTATTATT
>NW_015529625.1:0-656 GCF_001515645.1 Sinocyclocheilus grahami
ACATGCATCTTGAGAACAGTAAAGCTGCCCTATTGAGACCCTGTATATGTATTTAGTGTGTTACTGCTGTAAAGGTACTATCCACAATCTACAGTTAGTGAGCAGGGCTCCATCTTTTCAGCTGTGACAGTGTGACTAAGAGGATCCATGAGCCTTCATAGCAGGAAAACCACACTGTTTGCTATTAAACTTAAAAATGAATTATATTCTAATGTTTTTCTAAGTGTTCTGAGTAGACTGACTTCTGTATTCTGATGCTTTCAGAAAAACACTGCCTGTGGATTACATAAGGGCTTCATCTGACAAAGAGTTTTTTTAACCTAATATTTGTTGTGATTTTTTATTTATGATGAGTTATGAGGGACATCTGTTCTGCCAAACCTGGTTAAATACAGTAGTTTAACCTTTCTCCTGATCTGATCCAGCCAGGCTTTACACTCTGCAGTATATCAGATATAAGCCGTTTGCTTCTCTCTCCCATCAGTCACTATGGCATTGACTGAGTGGGCTGTTCAGTCATATTTTATATCTGACAAGTGTTAGGAGATGAGGATGGCTTCAAGCCGGACCAGTTTAAAATAGCAATGAGTAATTTGAAGACACATTAACAACAACAAAGGTAAATGCAGCACTGCTTACATTAAAATACTCTAAAC
>NW_015529626.1:0-656 GCF_001515645.1 Sinocyclocheilus grahami
AAAATAATGTTCTTTTTAGCAACATCATATAACCCCTTTAAAGCATCTCACATCGTGTGTCCTTAGGTTATTGCGATCAATACTAATACTATTCTGAATCTGCTCTATGAAATGAAACTCTGTGGATATAAGATTGACTGCTTGTTATGTAAGCAAACTCTTGGTGTCATATTGAAATGTGTCTTTGAGAAACCCGCCAGTTTGTAAAACTTCTCCTGCTCTCAAAAGCGCCTCTGGACAAATTCGGATCAGCTCTATAAAATTTTCTGAAATGTGCCAGTCCACCAAAAACAGCTGTTTTGGCATTGTTCAGTGCTTCTGATGAATTTGTTCGGACAGTTTTCTTTGAAATGTGAAGTGTGGAAGATTCTCGTCTTCCATTGTTTGGAAAACAGATCGGCCCCGCCCCTAAACTCACCTCATTGGCTGAGCCAGTGTTGCTGTTTTCGGGCTAGTTGGGATGTTCATACAAACAGAGCCAGTGTTTTGATAGTGGCACAGATATTTGTCAACCTACAAATGTCTTAAAGATTCCTCTGCGTAATACACTCTTAAAAATAAAGGTGCTTCACGATGCCATAGATAGAATAACTTTTTTGTAGAGGGCAGTGGACCATGAGTCTGCATGAACTGTGTGTGTGTGTGTGTGTGTGTGT
>NW_015529627.1:0-656 GCF_001515645.1 Sinocyclocheilus grahami
TTTTTTTTTTTTTTGCATTTACATTTAGGACCCTTAAGATGACGTGACAGTTAAGTACATCCCCCAATTCTCATTATTTTAATGCAAAAAAATGCATGTATTATTTGAAAAAAGATAGTAAGATTGACATGGTATGATTTTTGTGCTGCCATTAACTTTAATTTTTTTAGCAGTTAATTTATTTAAATATTTTCAATTTTAAATTACGTAAATTTAAAATAATAAAAATGTATATGTTAAAATTATTTTTAAATAATATAATTTTTAATCAAATTATTGTATTACAGTAATTCTAATACATGTTTACAATAATGCAAATTTAATGAGCGTCACCAAAGAAAAAGTAAACAGTCCAGATTGGCAGTAATTACATTGTTTTTTAAATGTTAAAAACATTTTTGGGAAAATCCTTAATTGTCGTGAAAATACGCTTAAAAATATTATAACAGTGGTCCTAGAAATAGCTTTATGCAGTATATTTGACTTTCTTTTGATTTTACGATGAAATATGACCTGAACATGTTCTTGTGAAATGCTCCCAAATATATATTTTATTGTGCACAAACAGCTCATTTCATTAAGCAACTCTCAAGCCGTCATTAAAAAGTGTCAGACTTTTGTTCACACATGATTTAAATCATAATTGCATTATTAAT
>NW_015529628.1:0-656 GCF_001515645.1 Sinocyclocheilus grahami
TCATGTGACACTGAAGACTGGAGTAATGATGCTGAAAATTCATGTGTCACATGAATAAAATACATTTTAAATTATATTAACATAGAAAACTGTTATTTTTAATAATAATAATACTATTTTCCATTACTAGTGTTCGTACTGTATTTTTGATCAAATAAATGCAGCTTTAGTGATCATAAGAAGCTTTAAATCATACTGACCCCAAACTTTTATACAATAGTGTACAATCGATTTAACAGCACAATTGATTAGAAATGAGTTAAATCAGCGTGCAACTAAAACAGGATTGGAGCTCCATTTTCTGGGGCGATTTAAAGAACTGACAAGCCTTCACTGTGAACTTATGCGGCATGCAAGTGTCTCTCCATGTGTCTCTCACTATCCCCAGCATCCCGTCACTGCATGTCACCTGTGAGCCACGTCTTCTGTTACACACTGAAAAACACTTGCTCAATAAAAACATTACATGATCACTTGTGTGCAATAAAAAGTGTGCTGTTTCTGTTTTTGACTGATACTCCCACTATACTAATTCAGTTCAATGACCCAGTCACAGTAAGCTAGTTTACTAACACCTAAAGGGATAGTTCTCCTCAAAAATGAAAATTTGACGTTTGTGTTCTACTGAAGAAACAAAGTCACCTACATATTGGATG
>NW_015529629.1:0-656 GCF_001515645.1 Sinocyclocheilus grahami
AGCGGTGTAGATCATAGATGAAAATGAACAACTAATGTAAAACTAGAGCATCTTTGAAAAGGTTTTAACTATACGACCAATATGTGAGGAATGTCTAATGTAAGAATCCCTCAGGAACAACAGCATTTGGCATTTGTCTTTAATAACTACTAAAACTCTTTTCCTCTGTCTCTCGATCTCTCTTTATAATACTAATAGATATCTGTTTAGACTTGGCCATAGTCGTGTCATTAATGCTGCATACATATCAGGCACTATGACCCAGTTGGTCAGTCCTTGCGGCTGTCAGTGCCTCCTTGGATCTTTGCGTGCGACTGGACCATAGGAGCCTGAATGAGGCTTTGGCTGTGATGTGTACAGAGCGCATGGGGTCTGAGAACCAAAGAGGAGACATTTAATACATCCAGGAAACAGATCATCGAGAATGATAGATATACAGTTGCCTCTTAGTTTGTTTCTCATGGTTCTGACAGTACAAATACAACAGAACTTGTTGACTTCAGTAAGCAGTTGTAGGATGGTTTCACAATGTGCACATACTGTAAGCATTTCCCCAATGAAACCAGTTGTGTCAACACTTCATAAATGCACGGCTGAGGAAATGAAAACCACATAGCAGAGCCTTACATATGAACTATTACTGTGTTATTACAGTA
>NW_015529630.1:0-656 GCF_001515645.1 Sinocyclocheilus grahami
TTAGTTAATAGTGAGAATTGGTCCCCAAACTAAAGTGTGACCAACAAAATTATGATCAAAAACGCAAACAAAAATAAATTAAATAACATTTCACCACAAAAGCATTAAAAATAATCAAATTCAATTAATCCTTTACAATAAGGTTTCATTTTTTAACTCAATTCTACTGCATTTATTAATCTTAACTAATGTACATTTTTACATTTACTAATATATATTTTTAAAATCCATAGCTGTATCTGTTAACATTAATTAATGCACTGTGAATTAACATGAACCAACAATGACTAACATTAAGAAGGATTAATAAATGCCATAAAAAATATATTGCTAACGGATAGTTCAATTTAGATAATGCATTACCTAACATTACCAAATAAAACTGAAGAACCGTTTTGCCTCCATCTACAAATCAGGAGTTATTATTATCAAAAGGTATTAAAAGTAAAATAATTAATTTCAACTGTTCTGATTCATTGTTTAGAATCAATGTGCAGCTCCAGGAATCAAACTGAATCAGACCGTCTAATCAATGAAGCACTGAAGCGGTTGAAATGACTCACCTCAGCCTGAAATCCCTCCACCAGAATAGCCACCAGCAGGTTGAACAACACGTAGTTCCCAAACGCCATCAGAGCCACGAAGTACAGAGCCAC
>NW_015529631.1:0-656 GCF_001515645.1 Sinocyclocheilus grahami
CACAGGGTCAGTGACAGGTCTCTTCCCTTCCTCCTCTCACACTGCTCGCTTCTCTTTAACATTTGTGCTGTGAGATAGACAGACGTTTAGAGGTTCGGATGTGGGGGCCGGATATGACCGCTATCAGCTGGAGTTGATCAGTAAAGGGTTTAGTTATCATGAATTTAATTATCTGTCGTTCAGTGCTGGGGTAAATGTCAAAGTCTTACCTTCTGTTACCACACTGCACCATTATGCCAGCATAGTATTTAGTTTTTTGATTTAGTATGAGTCACTAGGAAGCAATCCTTCTTAGTTTAGTGCTTTGTTATTATATTGCAATCGTGTTCAACAGTGGGGTTCCAGAAGTCAAATTAATGATGCACCAAAATAATTATTTACTGAAACTGAAATTAAAGTTTAAATTGAACAGAAAACCAAAACTGAAAATAGGTTGTTTAATCAATTGATGAATCAGATTGATTTAATACTTAACACTTAAAAATAAAATCGCTAGTGATTGAAATGAGGCAGCCACAGAAATCTGTTACGCTACATTGGAAAGCACCAAAAGTCATTTATTGTTTGATTATTGGATGGGAGGTGCACAAGTAATGTTTGGAAATTTTGTTCCAGCATCAACAGAAATCAGCATAGACTAATGGGATTTAAGAATC
>NW_015529632.1:0-656 GCF_001515645.1 Sinocyclocheilus grahami
AACTTCATTATATGGATCTTTTTGATTATACTAATCCTTTTTTTCTACATACTAATAGACTTCTAAACTTTGCCACTGCTGGCTGATGATTCAGTAAACTTACAGATGGTTTTAGCTCTCTTTTGTCATAAATCAAGCTAGCATGCGTTATTAAAGCTATCATGCACACTTACCCAGACATTTAAAGTCTGCACGCTGGGGTCTGGAGCCGAGTACACCTGATGTATTAGAACAGAAGTGTAGAGTGATGGAGAGGATGAGGGAGACAGGGTTATATTTGGCCTGTCTAAACAAGAGTAGATGTGGATTGCCCTCTGCACAGATTTGTCGTTCCAATGTGGGGTGGTGGCGTCACTCCAGGTTTCCGTTATGTGCCACTGACTGCGGTAATGAGAGTAATTTATATTGTTATTTGTTTACAAGGCTTGCAGTGACCATGTCAGACAAGGAGCAGAAGGAGACACTAATATGAAGATGCGGTTATGTAGAGTCTGTGGTAGTGTAATTAAAAATGGATCAACAGAATCACGCTAAACAAGGACAAGTAAGTTCAACAGATTAATGATTTGTCAATTAGCAAATGCATTTATCCAAAGTTATTACAGTTAAAGGTCTTATCTATCTATCTATCTATCTATCTATCTATCTATCTATCT
>NW_015529633.1:0-656 GCF_001515645.1 Sinocyclocheilus grahami
ATTTTTGTTAAGAAAATATTTGATATTTGAATTTAACATGTTTGTTTGTCATGTGGGACAGAGGACAATTTTATTTACTTTTTCTCTGTTGCTCCTTCACCCGAGACAATTGGGACGTAACACCAAAATAATCTCTGCTGCTCATTGTGCTTGAGTCATTTGCTTTTTAAACTGCAAATCTTAAAAAGACATTCATTTAATAAGGTTTTCATTCATAACGGTGCAACTCTGCAACATCAAGTGTGGGTAACCGCGATAGAGTCGAAAGACAATCCAAAATCTCTACCGGTTTATCTCAGACCCATAAGCATATAGACAGTTAGTTAAAAAACAAAAAGCAATATGCAAGCATAACATTCATTGTTCAGTGTTTATTGATGTGTAAAGTTCATTTATGAAATGAGTTTAATTCCGCTATGAGGCAAAACTGAGGTGACAGTTTATTAGTTTCTTTCCTCCATTCTAATGACAATGTTTCATGCCATTTTGCTTTAAAATTTATTGGGTGCTTTAATAATATAATTGCATTTATATATATTACTTCATGGCAGCTGGCTGGAGCTGGTTGTGAGCAGGAGCTAGTAGTTCAACCAGCTTAGGACCAGCTCAGGACCAGCTAAGGACCAACTAAGGACCAGCTTAAACCAGCTCAAACC
>NW_015529634.1:0-655 GCF_001515645.1 Sinocyclocheilus grahami
TGTGACAGACAGTGAAATGGTAAATGGAGAGCGGCTCTTGTGCTGATAAGTTTCCTATCTGAAATGGAGCATTTTTCCTGTAATGGGAGGGTTATGTGTCGTTTTCCCTGAATGAATGTGTGCATGTTTAATATTTTGGCGTATATAGGTGTGTGAATGCAGCTGTGTGTGAGAAAGTGTGTGTGTCTGGGGAATAGGTGGTTATTGTTTTTGACACAGACCCTCATATTTCTGCATCGATCGATTCCTCTGACTCCCGACACAACAATAATCGCGCACACACACACACTTGGGCCTCTTTTTATCAGTAGCACTATTACTGTGCAGAAAGGTAGAGGGGGAAATAAGGGGAGCTGAGAGGAATTCATACGGCAGAACGGGAAAGAACACGGATGTAGGAGAAAGTCATGCCACTTGAAAAAAGTGCACAGTGGGAGAATTGATAGTAAAATCTCACTGGGAAAGAAAAGGACAGGGGGAGATGAATAGAGATGAGAAAATAAATGAAAAACTTGGAAGATAAGACTAGAAAGTATAAAGAAATGTGTGTAAGCTGAAAAAGTGCCACCAATCCGACACTCTTGGTCGCTACAAATGTCCGTCTGAACTGAACTGATTTTTTTTTGTGCAATATTGAAACTGTTTTAAAATTTTT
>NW_015529635.1:0-655 GCF_001515645.1 Sinocyclocheilus grahami
TGCCATCTAATGTCAGGGAGTGAATTTGCATGTTCACTGGACTCATCGCCTGCGAAAATCACTTGGGTATGAACACAAAAGACACGTCGAAAAACGTCGGCGATAAGCGCGCGATAATCGTCCCGGTGTGTACGAAGCTTTATGATTCTATTATGGTGTTTTGTTTTGTTTTTCTTTTTGAGTGAAACAGCACAGCTGCATACAGCACTTCCTATCATTATGAAAAGAGTATTCAGTACATTTTTCAACAGTACATTTGAAAGTCATACTGGAATAATTATGTGGGTAAATAAGAAACAGTAGCATAACACTCTTACCATTTCTGCTACAGTATATAAACATTTTGTAATATACAGTATAACGATATATAAAGTCATGTCAGAAAGTATATGGTTTCCAAATTCAGCAAGAATTTTCATTTTTAATACATTTCCTTTGGGTTTTGTCTAATTTTTTTTAATGTTTCTGAAAAAAAGACTTCTGCTCCCCAATGCTGCATTTATTTGTTTAAAAATACAATAAAATCAGTAATATTGTGAAATATTGTTTTTTTGTGAAAAAACAGGGCAGCTGAGCAGAACGTATGCTACTGC
Source organism: Sinocyclocheilus grahami (assembly GCF_001515645.1). NCBI lineage: Eukaryota > Metazoa > Chordata > Actinopteri > Cypriniformes > Cyprinidae > Sinocyclocheilus > Sinocyclocheilus grahami. The sequence goes on from NW_015529635.1 coordinate 594, forward strand.
TAGAGAATTTATATATACATATATACATATATATATATATATATATATATACAGTGGGTACG
>NW_015529636.1:0-655 GCF_001515645.1 Sinocyclocheilus grahami
AGAAATTGAGAGTTAAAAAAATATTTTTTAAAATCTTTATTTTTAATCCTAATCTAGTAAATCACAAAAAATGGAAAAGTCATGGGGCTTTCAAATTTTGTTATGGATAAAGTTGGCCTTGGTATCAAAAATGTTGAGAAGCACTGATCTGAAAATGATTCAGCTCTCCTCCTACAGTCATTTAAAAACACATCACCCTTCGTTGGTGAATCAATGAATTAAAGCGATTTTTAGGAATTTGTATCCAGTAACTGAATTGGAAATGTCATGAAGTCAGGGAAGTGTATTTGTTCTATACAAGTTCTTGACATTACTTTACACTTCCTTTTGTGAAATAGTACTAAAACTGTTTGGGTTTGCTAATCTTCTAGTTCAGAGAGTGAGGAAGAAGAGGAGGAAGAGGTGATCCTGACAGATGAAGAGATGAATAAACTGGGAGCCAAACTCGTCAAGGCAGAACTCATGGGAAACACGGTGAGCGCATCAGAACTCTTCTGGAAACCATGTGACCTAGACATTGATGCCCAAAAATGCAGTCTAATTAGGAAGCTCACTAGGTATCGAGACAGTCTTTGTGTGCTAGTAGTAGACACAGATACTGATGGTATGTTCTGATTGTGTGTGAATAATCACAGGCGCTGGTGGAAAAGCTAAA
>NW_015529637.1:0-655 GCF_001515645.1 Sinocyclocheilus grahami
AAGTTACTATAATAAGCCTATAAAACACTGTGATGCATTTCATGCAACATATTTTCATTCTGACGGAAAACTTAGCCAGCAACCAAATGTTATCACGGATTTAGGAGCTAGTTTCACAGACAGGGTTTAAATAAAGCCAGGATTAAATTATATATTATATAATTATTAAACTAAAACAGACATGACATACATTTTAGTCTGGGACTAGGTTTAATCCTCGTCTGTGAAACCGGGGGTAAATGTATTATATAGGCATACTGATTTATGTGACAATATATTATTAAAACATACATTTTGAACAAACGGTTTAAAGAAAGACTTAAGTAACGTTAAACACTAAATCAGCTCATGTAAAGTGTTCAATCAGCGCGTGTAACGTAAACATTGAGCTTAAAAAAAATAAAAATCCTTTTACCATCCATTTTAGCTCTATTAATTTTTTATTAGCTTCATTCTTATTTATCCATTTACTGCGTTCATCTCCGTAAACATTTCCACGCCAGTTACTTCACTTTTGAAAACCGACACATTCCTGCCAATAATGTGATTGGCACACGAAATCAGTCACGTGAGGCTACTGATTTACCAAATATGGGCATCACTTTTAACGGAGTTGCCCAAGTGCAGTATGGGAAGTGTAGTTTAGGTGCACAGT
>NW_015529638.1:0-655 GCF_001515645.1 Sinocyclocheilus grahami
ATTACACTGTAACAAGGACACCTTAAAATAAAGTGTAACCTGAAACTTTTATTTACATCGCATCTGCACTTTGTTTGTTATGAGATGATTGAGTGCACAGAACTGCAATGAATAAAAACTCCAGCATTTTCAGTAGGCTAGTGAGTGAATCCTGACCAGCTCACACGTTTCTGTTTGGCTACTGCATTCAAGAAATCAACAGATATGTCTGTGATTGGCTACATTGCACAACATTGCAAAAACACATTGTAAATAGTAAGTTTTGATGCTCTCCAGACGCAACCACAAATACGCACTGGATATTTTTCCAGATTTTCAATTGAGGGTGCTTTTGTTTGAGGGTATTTATCACCCTCTAACACCCCCATAGAACTGGGCTTGGGCTTGTCGAAAATGCTCCAAATTGCAGCGGGGCTGGCATTGCCGACCCACCCCCCCACCCCCTTCACTTGCCCCCTTGATTTTGGGGTGGAGTTAGGAATGGACCTTCATGATTTTATCCAGTCAGGTAAAGTGTTTGATAAATGCCCACTGATTGGGAAATGCCCATTTTTTTCTGCAGAGACCCCCTACTCCCTCAGGCTAGAGTTGTGATGTAATGGTTAGTGCAATGTTCCAGACATGTTAGGCTGTGCTGTGCATATGGGAAAGGCTG
>NW_015529639.1:0-655 GCF_001515645.1 Sinocyclocheilus grahami
GTAAAAATGTTTGTAGCGAACAAGGGAGGATCAATAAAAGAAGAATATAGAAAGCGAAGGCAGGCTAAAAGAGCTGACTGAAGTGGATTAAAAATGATTAATATCAAGAGTTCTGTAGAAACTGACCTGTACTGAGTGGAGGGGAAAACGTCTCCTTAAAAAGTCCCGTCTTAAATCACGTCTACAGTTTGGTGGGAGGCGTGAGAGTGGCAGATCTAGATGTGTGAAGATGTTTGGCACTCAGAAAGGCCAAGAAAAAGAGTTCTGGGAAGAATTGGAAGCACGTGTGGCACAAAAGCTAGCGCTGACCATGTCTCAGGGGACTATCATAAAATCCTAGGCAGGATGATCTAGCTTGTAAAAATATTAGTGTTCAGGAATCAGGAAATTGAGGATTATGGATGGGTTTTCAGGAGAATTCACACAGGCTCTGATTGGAGGGTGAAAATGCAATTGGCTTTTTGTATTTTTGTGCTTTATTTATTAATGATTATAAGTGAATTTGCTAAATGTAAGTGGATCTTTGGTTTTACATTCTTTGGTTTTCTAACATTTTCTGCACATTTGAACCCTTTCCAACAGTGACTGTTTGATTATGAGATCCATTACACAAAGAGGAGAACTGATGGAATCATACAGAAGGTGAAAACATTCA
>NW_015529640.1:0-655 GCF_001515645.1 Sinocyclocheilus grahami
TTGTCTGTTCCTTTTCAAATAAGAGAAAAGACGCAAAAATTTAGTACCATGAAACCATTTAACAAATACTAATATACAATTTTGGGGATCAAAATTGTATTATTGAATCTTAGTGTTTTATATAAACATTGTAATGTCTTTGCAATGTAATCATCATTAAGTACTTAAATACATTGATATATTATTATAACTGTTGTTTACAACACTATTCTATACGATTTTTAACAGGAGCATCTGTTCTTTATTTACCAAGGGGTCCTTGAATATAACAAATTCTAGTATAATATTTTTTACTAACCTCCCTGAAACTATAAGTGAAGTGCCTTCAACCAATTTTGCTGACTATATTAACAATATAGCATAAATACGATATTTAAAAAAAACCTTTAGACCATCTCTTGATTAAACCTAAAAAAATGTATTAAGCAGAATCACATTGAAATGTTCCCTTGCAACAAAAATAAAGATCCCGCTTTAGGTTCTACCCAGCAATGAGGTGAACAGGTGTTTCGGCTGGAACACTGCTTTAACCAATCATTTGCCAAAATCGATTGTGTATTATTTTTTATTCTTCTCCCTTTTTAAAATAGGCCTGCTTGTGTCGTAAGCTGCGTATTGAAGAGTGCTCAAACTCATCTCATAGTTCAAGTTAAAC
>NW_015529641.1:0-655 GCF_001515645.1 Sinocyclocheilus grahami
GGTGGATTTCATTCTTCCACTGAGACCAGACTTAATATGGAATTTTTAATAGCTAGAAATAAGATTGGAGGGGTACATTTTAAGTTTAAAGAATCTAACAGTTTAAAGAGTCGTAAAAACATCAGGACTGGGAAAGAGATTACAAATATAATATCCTCAGGTTCTTTGTGTATGGATTTGTTACTAAGCTAGACAAAATGCTTTAATAAATAATAAGTGCACAACTGTAATAGTTATTGAATTACAAAAAAGACTGTATTATTGTTACAGCTACTATTTTTTAAATCATCATCATTTATATATTTTTTATGCTCAATATTTTATAATAATTACAACATTATTGATAAAGTTATATTTCTTCTGTCAGTGTATTAAGATGTTGTTTTGTTTGTATTTAATGCATAAGAATGTATATTCCATTCGCTTGTAAGGAACATTTAAATGTATTTGTATGTGTTTTAGGCCTCAAACCCCTACCTGCCCACACGAGGAGGTTCTACATTGGGCTCTGGTGGCCGGTTCCGCTGCCCATCCTGTAGGCATGAAGTGGTTCTGGATAGGCATGGGGTGTATGGCCTGCAGAGGAATCTGCTGGTGGAGAACATCATAGATATGTACAAACAGGAATCCAGCGGGTACTTTTACTATAACTAAA
>NW_015529642.1:0-211 GCF_001515645.1 Sinocyclocheilus grahami
CTTAGTTGTAATGTGCGATAACACAGCTAGTTGCATTGATGCTCAATATGCACATATCGGCCATTTCAACAATGCTTTTTTATGTATATAAAGCTTGGCTGAAAGAGTGTAATTTTATTCGCAGCCTCCTTATCAAGTACAACATTGGGAAGTCGTGGCCTAATGGTTAGAGAGTCGGACTCATAACCCAAAGGTTGTGGGTTCGAGTCTC
>NW_015529642.1:221-657 GCF_001515645.1 Sinocyclocheilus grahami
GGATTGTAGGTGGGGGGAGTGAATGTACAGCGCTCTCTCCCACCTTCAATACCATGACTGAGGTGCCCTTGAGCAAGGGACCGAACCCCCAACTGCTCCCCGGGCGCCGCAGCGTAAAGGGCTGCCCACTGCTCCGGGTGTGTGTTCACTGCTGTGTGTGTGCACTTTGGATGGGTAAATGCAGAGCACTAATTCCGAGTATGGGTCACCATACTTGGCCACATGTCATGTCACGTCACATGTCAAAGGTCTTAATTGTACATGATACAATTTAATTGTATCTGCTCGAATAGCATGCCAGCTGTGTTGTTAATTCTTTGCTTGTTGTTTAACTAACTAAAAAGTAAGAAAATTAAAATACGCAAAACTACAATACACAGAATGTGGACTTTGTCTTTTGTCTATCTGCCAAACTGTCAGCAGGCCTGTATTGACA
>NW_015529643.1:0-655 GCF_001515645.1 Sinocyclocheilus grahami
AGTCCATCTTTGTTCACTGCTTAGCTCACAGCTTTGATGCTGACAACTGAGGGCAGTGACAGCATTGATCAGTGGCCCAGTGAGGTCAGCTGCGGTTATAACACACAGACAGAAACGGAAGCAACACTGGCACAATACCAGACCTGACAATTTAATGCAAAGGAGCCAGTTTATCTAAATATTCTAACAGAATATTTCAATTAATGTTAACAGGTATACACCCAAGTAATGCACTTTTACAACAGAGCACAGCAGTAAGGCTGCAGAAGACACAATGTCATTATTTTTCAGTCTATTTAGGGGTCAAACACCTTTAGATCAATGAACTGCCGTGCCTTTTCTAGTGGTTTGTGAATCATTTTAAAGAGACAAAAGCTAACCTTCAACCAGCTAACTAACTAAATAGACAAAATTCCTTTGAAATCCATGACTTTTCAAGAATTTAAGGTTGTCACTATTATTTACAGGCTGCAATTTAGATCATTTTAAAGAGACAAATAACAAATAAAAAAGAAAGAAAGAAAAATAAATATTGATTTAATTAATTAATATCTTTGAAATCCATTACTTCAAGAACTTTAAAATTGTATGGTTTAAACTAGATTAAAAAGCTTGTCAAGACAAATTTATTAAGTTTAAAGAGGTGGTTCACTGG
>NW_015529644.1:0-655 GCF_001515645.1 Sinocyclocheilus grahami
AAAAAAAAAAAATCATAATCTTAAAAAAAAATCCATGACAATCTATGTTGTGATTAATTTACAGTCATTTTTCACCTCAGTCTGTTTGAAATATTTTTCTTTTCACAAATTTTAAAAGAATATGAATAATCTGACTGAAAACTGATTACAATATGTCAAATCATATGCCACATATGCCAAATGATCTACAAAGAGAAAAGAAGGAGAGTTGCTCTATACTTACAAAGCTTGCAATTAATGCAAAATAATGTAACATATATGTCCTCTAAAGTGTAATGTGGTGAAGGTGATAAGTAAAAAACAAAACAAACAAACATATTTTTTGTTTAATTTAGAGGCAGTATCTACGCATGAATCCACCACCATTGCCACACCTCCTGTATCTGACTGTGTGCTCTGCTCGATGCTGCTGTTCAGTGTGTGTCCGGTGTGTGTTCTCCTCTCTTCACTCCTGTCCTCCATCTGTGTGTTCTGCTTTTGTCGGTCTCAAACTACAGGTATTTCATTCACACATTAGAAAAATAGTTCACCCAAAAAAGAAAATGTGCTGAAAATGTACTCATCCTCAGGATGATATGTAGAATGTAGATGAGTTTTTGTCTTCATAGTAGAAAAATGTAGCATTGCATCACTTGCTCACCAATGGATCCTCTGC
>NW_015529645.1:0-655 GCF_001515645.1 Sinocyclocheilus grahami
TATAGTTTCAGCTGTCAGTGAGATTGACCCAGCCACTAACCCAACAGCTGGGTAACACAAAAACCACCCAACACTGGAAAGGAACAACCCAACATACTGTACCCAACAGGGTCAACACAGTGGTTGGGTAGCAAAAATAACCCAGTATTTTTAAGAGTGCATGTCAATGTGAAAAGATGCATTAAGATCTGTTTATTCAAGGAGTTTATCACACCTAACATTTCTTTTGCATTGACCTTTTGTGTTATATGGAAATAATAATAGCATATAGGTTTTCTGTGTGAACTATTTGTGTAGTGGTGAAATTATGTCTCTATAGTTTGGTCTTGTTAGTTTGGCATGTTGTAGTCCAAACATTTATAATATATAGTTTGAGATGTTTACAGTTTAAGGTTTTCTCATGCTTCACACCATAACCACTTCTACATTTCACACAGAACTATTTGCATACTGAGATGGTTTGTCACCTCTCTATTGGCTTTTGCCACAGTGTTGTTTAGATGGCAGAACTTTGGCAGAGGCAGTGACTTTAGTTTACTTTTGGAAAGGAAGGAGCATCCATTCAGTAGGCTAACTGCAATGAAATCACTGTGTATCTAGTGCTCTGGTCTTAACTCACTGTTCAGGGCTAGCGGGAGGCATACTGGGCCTCATT
>NW_015529646.1:0-655 GCF_001515645.1 Sinocyclocheilus grahami
CAATAAAGCACTCCATTGGGCCAACAACCTGCTCAGCACACAATGGGCTAGCAACCATAAACAGTCTTTACTTGACTACCACACACCCACTAAAAGTGTCAGGAAGAGAGAAGGCTATTGTCTGACTCCATCAGGCATTCACTTGGACTGCAGGGATCTCCTCTCACACTCAGTCATTTAGGTCTGCGCTGTCTGGGCCATGCTGACCAGCAGGAGGGCTCCGTTTCTCAGGGAACCAGGAACCAAAATACAACCTCAGAGAATGCGACATGAAAGTTACATGGAATGGTATCATAAAAAAGTCTTAATTACGCTATTTAGAAAAGCGACCAGCGACCAATGCTGATTGCAATATCTAGACAATGTACAAGGTTATCGGCTAATGCAATATTCTCAAAATAGCTAAATATTGACTGATCAGTCACCCTGGGGTGCATTTCCCAAAAGCATCATTAGCTAAACTATGGTCACAAGTTCTGGTAACAACAGAACTTGGAACCATAGTTGTTTTTGGGAAATGCACTCCTGAACAATGTTTTGGTCCATCACTTCTTATGAATCGGTTTTCTTTCGTTTAACAATGCGCTTTGTAATCGCCTTTTGGTATAGTTAGATCAACGCATAAATGTAAACCTTGCTACCTTGGTTAACCTTG
>NW_015529647.1:0-655 GCF_001515645.1 Sinocyclocheilus grahami
AAAAAAAATTAATAGAGTTTGGCCCAAGGTGGCCTGATAATTTAAGATTTTTAGATTTATTTTTAAATGCTTTTCATTGGAATTAATGAGCACAACCGCAATTAATGAAAAATTATTATGAAACGGAAGGAGAAGAAACGAGGGTGGGTACACGCAACAGCAATGACAAGAGCGTGTCCGTCACGCGCAGAGATGAAAAACGGCACCTCTCACCGCGAGGCGAACGGCAGCCTCCTCACGCGCGCAGGGGGAGAGAGAAGGATGCGCAAGTGGCACCAAACGCAATTACACGAGGCGCGAGCTCAAGGACTGAAGCACGCTGATTACACAAAGCCTCGAGAGTCTTTAGGTGGACACTGCATCGCACCGAGAGTGATTTCCTGCTAAATTGACCTCTCATTTGTTTTCGATCCGGAACAGCTGTGGAAGTGGGGAGGGGAAACTGTTGTATTTTCCTATATTCAATCACAACCACAGGCTTACAACACACCTCACTGTATTTTTCTCTTTGACCTGGGTTTACTACATCTTCCAGAATTACATTTTCCTTGAAGAGAAACCCACAACACATTTGAGACTGAACATGGTCACACTGATGAAAAACAGTTTGATGGTTTGCTGGTCTTAAGATTGTCTCCTAACCTGCGGTGCTGGG
>NW_015529648.1:0-655 GCF_001515645.1 Sinocyclocheilus grahami
AATCAATCTACAACCTCTCCTTACAAAGACAATTAACTTAGCAGAAACAGGAAGGCTTAATATAGTTAAAGATGTGTGATGTTTAATACTACATTTTAACATTTTGAACTCCAGTAAATTGTTTTTACTCATCACAGGTCTTGACTGAAACACACAAGGTATAGTTTATTTCAGACAGTGCGCTGATATCGATTCATGGCCTGACCCCATCCTTGAACTCTGCACAGAGGCTGATAGTCCTGTAAAGCCAGCACGATTGAAAGCGTAGCAGCCACCATGGCTTTATACTATGTGCCATCATTCTTCTCAGTCATAGCAAGGTCTCCTCTGAACCGACTCCAAAAGCCTCTCTGTACATTCAGCTGGCAGAGTCGATCTTATGTTTATTCTCTTGAGACCCCAGAAGAGCGGGACAGAGAGGGAAAGAAAGAGCAGGTGTGGAGTTGAAGGAAACTGAAATGGAGGATGAGACAGAAAGAACCAGATGATAGAAAGTGAATGCCAGTATGAGATACATAAAGTGAGAAATGGATTTGGAGGAGGAAAAAAGACTAGAATAAAGAAAAAAAGAGAATAATACAGCCTAAGAAAAAGGAAAATATAAAGCAAAATAAAGGAATGTATGCTCTTTTTCGAAATCCTAGTGAGCTGCCTA
>NW_015529649.1:0-655 GCF_001515645.1 Sinocyclocheilus grahami
AATATTGTCCTATCCTAACAAACCATACATCAATGGAAAGCTCAAAACATTGAGTCTTATTACTGGTTGTGTGGTCCAGGGTCACATGTAGTGCCTTATATATCCATCAAGTCAAGCAGACTAGCTCAGTTGAAACACAATGTTTTCTTTCTCTTGCTTTATGGCTTGTTCAGTGTCCTCTAACCATCTGTGTAACGATGCCAAACACTTCATTTCAGCAGAATGACGGGCTCACTTCGGGCTGGAGAGTGTGAAATCGATAGAGCTTGTAATTAATTTACTTGAATGACCTCTGCAAGAGGAAAACAAACCTCGGTCTGGTTGGGTTGGTTTTGCTGCATCCAGCTTGGGCTTGAATTTGTAGCATGTTGCGTGGACTTTCAGTCTTGTCTTCAGGATGTTGTCAATATTTTAGCCGTTCCAAGGTCATATTTCATGCTGATTGAGAAGCGTGTGTGTTCTGGTGAGGGGTTGCATTGGTCTGATGTGGTCTGTTATGCTCTGGAGTTGAATAGGACTAAATTATGAGCAAATAAGCGTGAAACGAAGCTTTGCATCACCAGCATTAGCATTCAGATGCTTTTAACCAAGTGCAGAATCACAAACATGTCATCAAGATACAGCATGAGGACGAACGGGGAATACAGAAATTTTT
>NW_015529650.1:0-655 GCF_001515645.1 Sinocyclocheilus grahami
AACAACCAAATTATATTCAGAAACAGATTATATATTATACTAATTTTAAATAATTTTGTAATATTAATAAAAAAAAATATTTTTCAGAAATCTTAAAAAAAGCAGGTATACATTTTCAATCTGAAATATTAATAACTAACAAAATTCCCAAAAAATTACCCAGATAATTTTTATAACATTTATTATAATCATAAATATATTCTTTGTGCAAAAATATATAATAATGTGTATTGTAATATTTAAATATATAAATTACAAAACATATATTTTTAATATACAACATTAAATATCATTTAATACACTCATATTCAGATCTTACTTTAAATATATATTAATTTACATATTTTTTCTTCTTCAGAAATCTTTAAAAAAATTTGAAATATTAATACCTAACAAAATTACTAACAACTACCCAATTTATATAATTTTATTATGATCATAAATATATTGTTGGTGCAAAAATACATAATATATTATAATATTTTAATATATTTTATAATATATAATATTTCATATTTAATATTAGATATAATTATAGAATTTAAAACAATCATATTCATAATCGAAAAACACAATTTTAAATCTTTTTTTTCTTCTTCATAAATCTAAAAAAAAAAAAACATTTACAATACATTTACAATTATCAAACCGCAAA
>NW_015529651.1:0-654 GCF_001515645.1 Sinocyclocheilus grahami
GGTTTACATTTTAACCCATCATTTTGATCCTGGATTTAAGTTGTAGTTTATTTAAGATTAACTTTAATCCTGTTAAAGTTTAATCCTGTTTAATCCTTTTTAAACTCAGATTTAAATCTCGATTGTGGATTAACTTTAAACTTAATGGAGGTTTAAATAAAACAAAATGCACATGCAATTAAGTGAAGTGAAGTGGAAGTGAAGTGACATGTGGCCAAGTATGGTGGCCCATACTTGGAATTAGTTTAACCCATCCAAAGTGCACACACACAGCAGTGAACACACACACACCGTGAACACACACCCGGAGCAGTGGGCAGCCATTTTTTTTTGCTGCGGCACCCGGGGAGCAGTTGGGGGTTCGGTGCCTTGCTCAAGGGCACCTCAGTCGTGGTCTTGAAGGTGGGAGAGAGCTCCCCCCACCTACAATCCCTGCCGGTACGAGACTCGAACCCACAACCTTTGGGTTACGAGTCCAACTCTCTAACCATTAGGCCACGACTTCCCAATTAAAGTAACTGATTGAACAAAAGATCTGACAAAAAAAGGTCTCATTACAAAAAATGAAAATTTAAAGCACATCGAGTTGGCAGAGTGCGAGGTTCATGGCGGTGTAGCGGATTAGCTCATGGGGAAATATGAATAATTAACCAT
>NW_015529652.1:0-654 GCF_001515645.1 Sinocyclocheilus grahami
TATGCTTTTCCATTTTATCTACTGTCTATATATTTAATGCACACTCTGAGTAGCCGACTAGGTTTACATTTCAAACCATATGATATGGGTCAAACAAGCATTTGTGGAGTGTGGGGTGAAACAGATGTTAGATCAAACTTGCCATATGTGGCGAGTGGTTTGAATCATGACTGATGGTTATTGAGTGTCACTGTGTTGTCTCACTTCACTCTGACGTGTTGCCCAACGTCTGCTCCATCATGTCATGCATCTATCAGGGGGCCATGAGTTAGGACAGCTTTGATGGACACTTCTTGTCATCCCATAGATCTTTGCACTGTCAGGAAAATTACTTTCACTATTAACAATGGAGCGCTGGCTTCCGCAGAGGACAAACATCTGAGACTGTTTGAAGACATGGTTAAAGACTGAGGGGTGCAGGAAAGAGACGTCCTGGTGCTTGTTTCCAAAAACAACTAAAGGTTTTGTCTAGAATCACCAGAGGTTTCAAGAGCACACTAACAGGCTGATTCGTCAATATGCATTATTAATGTGTTCGGGACAATTCAATCCCCCCGACTGTGTAAATATGAGTTTGGGTGTAATCAGAACACAAGGCCGCTTTATGCTGAACCTTCAGAGGGCAGACGGCACAAGCACGCGACAACCTGATCG
>NW_015529653.1:0-654 GCF_001515645.1 Sinocyclocheilus grahami
ACAAACAGGGTGTAGAATCGCCTGTAGTTAGCAAGCATTAAGTGCACGTAAATTGATGAATGCCATAGATATTAATTTGCTTTTATGAACATAACCTATGCTTTCCCATGGGTCCTGTATGGGCCTCATTGTTGATTTATGGTTGTGAGAATGTGCTATATGTAAATATGTCAAGGCCACTGCAGTTCAGTTCAAAGGTCAACCTGACCCTCACACCTGGCAAGATATGCTCTGTTTGTGATAGCAAACAGAGATATGGGAATGAGAAAGAAGACATCACAGGTCAAAGGTCATTTCCCTGTAAGTATGTGGCTTTAATGTTACTGTAATGTAATGTTTCATGTAATCCTTCACATACTCTTTTTGATGATGTGGAACTTTTGACATATGTTGAAGAACAAAATATAAGTTTGATTTGGACCCCTCTCTCTCTTACACACACACACACACACACAATAGAATATAGATATAACACTAATGAGCTATCTGTACTGTAATTTTCAGTCTTTATCTTTTCAGCCTAGCCTGGTCTCCAAAGGCTTAAGGAACTGAGAATACTGAAGCTCTTCTCATTTACTATGAGATAAATGAACATCGAGACCACTACAGACTGGGTCCAAGATCCTCAGAAGGATCAAAAACAGATGTTGAGAA
>NW_015529654.1:0-654 GCF_001515645.1 Sinocyclocheilus grahami
TTTTTTTTGCTTTGCCTTGAAAATTGAACACATGTCTTTGGCAGTGCCATGCTCTAATGTTTGAACTACAGGAATGCCAAATAAAATCAAACAAAATAAGTTAAATTTTTTTGTGATTTATTAAATTTTTTCAGTTAATGTGTTATTTCAAGCAATGTAATAACAGGTTAGGGCTCTCTATACTTCATAAAGTAAGTAATAATGTCTTCAGCCAGCTTGATAATGCGTTGCTTAGAGGAAATGTGGAAGTTTGGTGTGGTTTGGATTTTGTGACCAGCCCTTCCTCAACTGAAGGACACGGCAGACGGTGAGTGAGTGAGATAATCGGCCCACCCCCCTCATGGCATTGTGTTTTCAATGTTTTGCTTTCATATGTGATAAGATATGTCGGTTAGAGTGTTGTAATATTACAGGCAGCTCATTAGCATATGAAAAGCTTTAGGTCATCTGACCTACTTTTCTTTAAACTGACTGGACATGACACTACCATCTAGTGGATGTCCAGAGTTAATGGTGATGGCTGTTGTGTTGCATTTTCACACATTTTTACAGCAGTGAGAATTGTAACCTTTGTTTGCTTTTAGTAACTGTGTGAGATACAGCAGGCTGACGTGTCTGAAGAGCAGGCTTGTATTTTATCTCTGAGCTGGCTTT
>NW_015529655.1:0-654 GCF_001515645.1 Sinocyclocheilus grahami
GAAGCTATTTTATTTCATTCGCACTAAAATTGACAACGACATTCGCGCTGAATCACACAAAAGAAACTTTGATGAGCGGATGTTGCTCGAAAACATCCGAGAGGACTGTAAGGCGAACCTACTGAAAGTCGGAATACCCAAAATATTCCTAGTGTCTTCATTTAACTTGGAAAAATATGACTTTCAGAAGCTGATCAGCACCCTCGAAGATGAACTTCCTGAGAACAAGAAATTTGCTCTCATTCAGTCTTTGCCCGTTTATTCTCTTGAGGCCCTCATAAAGAAGAAAACATACTACAAGAAACTTATTTGGCTAAACGCCTTCGCGGCAGGGGTCGGGGCGATAGCTCCCATCCCGGGATTGTCACTGGTCTGTGATTATGGCATCATAAAGACGTTTTTTCAGCAAGTCTTTGTGGGCTTTGGCTTATCAAATCAGGCCCTAAAGGCCCTATCAGAACGAGTGAACAAACCGTTGGAGCAACTAAAAGCCGCTAAGACGTCACGCTTCAAAGATGGATCCACTGAGGATATTGTGATAGATATGCTGTCTAAACCAATGATTGCTATAGCCAAGACACTGGGGACCATACTGGCTCTGCTGCCAGGAGGAGCTCTACCAGCAGGAGGAACGGCTATTGCTTCAGTGCACTA
>NW_015529656.1:0-654 GCF_001515645.1 Sinocyclocheilus grahami
TCTTTAACAGTGTAAACAACTCTGAATGCATGCAACAGCATTGTACCCCCCTTTAAAAACAAGCATTCTAGTAAAGTTATATTTTTGGGAGAAACCTTTAAATAATGTTCTAATCACAACAAGAGAACTGGACATTTCAGCGTTTTAGAAACATTTCAAAACAATGTTCTCACAATGCTTAAAGTAAATTTGTTACCAGGGAATATTCTGATGTCTATAAACAGACAGGACACGTTTCTGTATCAAAATCAGCTAGGCGGAGTGCAACTGAATAAAGAAGATCATAAGTATCTCAAGATACGTTTAAAATGCTACACAATTTTTACTTCACGCACAGCAAAAATCAAATAAAACAACAAAACCAAACCAGCCCTTTTGCAGCTAAAAGTCAAGCCCAGCTTCCCATCAATCACGTGTTAAACTGAGAAGACACAACATGAAACGTGTTTCGCTGAATATCTTTAGGCTCGTCGCGACAGCACCTCAAAATTACAGTCTGGAGTTTAATTAACAGCAAAAGCAAACACTGCGCCAGCTGCTCGACAAAGCTTCACTAATCAGGGCTTCATTAGAGACGTGACACGAACATGTGTGTGAAACATCACGCCGTCGTCATCAGATGCATGGGACCTGAAGACATGTCTCTGTGAAACA
>NW_015529657.1:0-654 GCF_001515645.1 Sinocyclocheilus grahami
TGGAACTGAAGACCAGCTGTCAGGCAGATTGTGGGAACCTGCTGAAGTTACCACCATAAAACTCACTACTTTAACCAAACTGTTGTTTTTCCACTTTTTAATCTATAGATTTCTCATGGGTTTGAAATGAAGGTCTCTTGGGCAATCATGCACATGTAAATAAATCCTTCAAATGGAGGAATGCCTCGCTTTCTGAGCCTCAGAGCTCACAGTGTAGTGATATATGTCTTAAATGTGTGATTTTTCAGGCACAGAATAAGCCAAATCTCAGAATAAAAGGGATTTTCTATGGAGAATCACTGTTGATAATGCAGTTCAGTATAGGACTAAGGTTAATCTGTTTCTAGGAATCGGACCAAGATGATGCAAATATGAACTAATTCTTAACTGTTTCATGTGATTATATTGCTTGATGTGCAGAATAAGCAGATGTAAAAGAAACATCTTTGGACCGCTTGTCAAGTCGAAGAGAGACTGAGGGATTCCATACTTTTTAAGAGCTGAACCGACAGCATATCAAAGTGCCAACACCAGAAGAAATCACTCTTAATGTAAAGTGATACACAGCTGTCGGCCTTAAATGGGCTCAACGTTTTTCACTTCATCTCAGACAAAGAGGCCATGCAGAGCCAATAGTCAAATTTTCACTTTGGG
>NW_015529658.1:0-654 GCF_001515645.1 Sinocyclocheilus grahami
ACAGCTGCGCATCACAGAAATACATTACACTTTAACACATATTCATATAGAAAATTGATATTTTAAATAGTAATAATTTTTCACAATATTAGTGCTATTACTGTATTTTTCAGTGAATAATGAGCAGAAGAGACTTTAAAAAATCCTCCCAAACTTTTGATGCAACAGTAGTTTTTTTTTAAACATCACAGATAATCAAACACATTTGTGTTTTGTGTAAAAGATCCAGGTATTACTCTCTTAATTCCACCGGAGTAAAAAAAACAAACAAGTCACTTTCACACAGAATTTACTTGGACAATTGCATGTAACTCTCTCCTGTAACTATACTAATATACCTGAATGCATGCCATGTATCACGTGTATGTGCTGTTTTCCAGAATAACCCGGCTCTTCCCGTCTGCAGCTGTTCTCTGTAATGCTGAGGATCCAGCAGGTGTGTGTAACTCCTCAACAGGACATTCATTTTCATATTTACTGACCTGAGCTTCGTTACCTGCTTGTTCCCGTGGCTTTTTGATTCCTATTGTTTCTTTGAAAGCAATTACAGAACAATAGTATGTGTAATTAAAGCATAATCATGTAATGTGAGGCCACGGCTTCACTCAAGAGACAATTAAAACACACACACGTGAAGAAATCGCTCGCTCTTTC
>NW_015529659.1:0-654 GCF_001515645.1 Sinocyclocheilus grahami
GAAATCAGGAAGGGGGCCAACACTTTTTCACACCACTGTACAATGCAATCTGGTATAGCTCAGCCACAACAGATCAGCTGGAGCCCTTCTAAACCACAATTACTCCTCTGGCCTGACACTCCTTCCAACCATAAAGAGACTCACAATCCAGACTCATGGATGTTGAAGCAGAAAAACTAATTGTTAAGTCTTGATTCGTTCTTGACCCTTTGTCTAATATTTAGGACAGTAAAGGGTGGAAGACATAACTAGGCAGGAAACTACAGAGTTGTGCATGAAACAACTGACTCAGCTTGGACCCATACTGAAACATCTCTGTGAACTCTCTATTATCAAAAAGCTTGGTTTGACATTCACACCAGTTCATCACACCTGATTGGCCGACTTCCAGCTCAGGAGGTTACTGCAGCTCTGACTGCTCACAGTAAGATGAAAAACAGCAGGGTTTGACTGGAGAACATGCTCATCTTTCACGGGCTTCCTGTGCATGTGACATCCATACCTCTTCTCAATGTGTTGCCACGAGTTTGAATAACCTGAACGGCACCTCCACCAAGGCTGGTACTCCAGGCTTAATTAGATATTTTTGACAGGGTTACAGCACTTGCTGAGTTGAGACATAAAAAAACATGAGGACTTGCATCAAGTTAATCC
>NW_015529660.1:0-654 GCF_001515645.1 Sinocyclocheilus grahami
CTTGGATGTACGTCATTGATTACGTTGCATGAGTGCCCACTACTGCAATATAATGGGCAGAATTGGAACATCCTAAACCCTTGATCACTTAGAATCCGCTATGGAGTTGGTTTATTGTTTACATGTTTCCCCTTACAAATATGTTTGGTACAGCTTTCTAATATATATATATATATATATACAGGAATGCTTGGGCTGTTATAAATGTAAAAAAATAAAATATTATACACTCTTAAAAATAAAGGTGCTTAAAGGGTTCTTCACAGCGATGCCATAAAATAAAAATAGTTGGTTCCACAAAGAAGCATTCAATCGAAGGTTCTTTAAAGAACCATCTCTTTCTTACCTTTTTATAATCTGAAGAACCTTCTTTCGCCACAAAGAAGCTTTTGTGAAACAGAAAGGTTCTTCAGATGTTAAAGGTTCTTAGTGGAACCATTTAGACAAAAATGTTCTTCTATGCCATTGTGAAGCACTGTTATTTTTAAGAGTGTAGAGTTGTTTGGGGTGGGGATAAATTAAACGTGATCTGCGATGACGTCATAATCGTGTTGCATTGTGGTCTATGGAGTGGCCTGAAGTGTGCATATGAAGACCGAAATCAAAATTGGTCCATATAAACCTCCTTCGTCCACTTCACGAAGTGGAACGCAC
>NW_015529661.1:0-654 GCF_001515645.1 Sinocyclocheilus grahami
GCCCCTTACTGCTGATTGGCTGCAAGTTTGTTTTGCTATTCGGCCTGAATCAGCTTTCTAAAGTGTTTTTGAAAAATCGCTTACCCCATCTTTAAGTACCATATAGACTACAGGTTAAAAGATAAGTACATACTGTTTTGTATGCATCTAATTTCTTGGAAGACAAAGCTGAGAAAAGCTGCTTTTGTATGCGGGAGGCAGTTAAAGTGTCGATTATTTTGTATTTTGGGTCCTGTGTGTTGAACGAGACGTGTATATGTTACGTTTTGATTTGGTGAGTGTTTGTACATCTGCTGGCACCATTATCTTTCTGGCCCATTTTCACCAGATGAATATTCATGTTGTTCTCTCCCTCCTCATCTGAATACAGTTTATTTGTGCAGTGAATCAGCTGCACAAAATTATAATATCTACAAGTTTAATATTGAATCTTTTTTAGTAACTCCTGTGCCAATTTGCTTTTAAATTGCAGTTTATTGGAGATGAACAGAGTGCAACAGAACGTGGAGGCTTCGAGATTGAGATGTTTTGTTGAAGGTGGTGGATTTGTTACATATGCTTTGATAGGTTCTGCAGCGATGATTTATAGGGAGTGAATTTGCTAATTTAGGGGCAATGATGATGACAATGATTATCAGTATTATTAATCAATAC
>NW_015529662.1:0-654 GCF_001515645.1 Sinocyclocheilus grahami
GAGAGAGAGAGAGAGAGAGAGAGAGAGAGAGAGAGAGAGAAAACCCTTAAGTACTTTTACCTTTCTTCTTCAATATCTTCTCCATGATCTCAACATTTAGAGTTCATCTGCACTTGAACCTTCTTGAAATTTTGGAAAGGACTGGTGATCTCCGAGTAAAGTGGGAAAGTCATTAATCTTCAGCTTTTGAGTTTCACCTCACTGCTGGGAAATCCAGCCAATTACAAAAGCCAACTTTTGGTGTTAGCTGGCTTTACATGGTTTTTTGCAGGTCCAAGATGGCCATTTATGGTCATTAGCTGGTTCAAGATGTTCTTACCAGACAACCATGTTTTTTCCTTGTAAACCTCTTTTTTAGAGCCCTTTAACGTTTTAGAACAAGCAAGAAAGACATGGTTTTAAGCATTTTTTTGTCCAAAATATCTTCATACCTTCAATTTATGCATATTGAGAAAAGTTGCATCACCTTATTGTTACCAAGAAATATAATTGAAGTTGAAGATTAGCCCAGATGCCATGTTTTAATGCCAGAGACCCAACAGTACTGGCTTGTCACCATTCAAAGTTTCCAGCCTGTGAGCTCACTGTATTATTGCTGAGCTAAGAGGCGAAGTGCTCGTGTCCAAATATCTGTAGAGACAGAGGAAGTCAGAC
>NW_015529663.1:0-654 GCF_001515645.1 Sinocyclocheilus grahami
CCATAACACTCTCTAAAACATATTTAATTATAGTGTCTATTAGCAGCATAATCGACAGTTATAATATGAAGGACAGACAGAGAAGGATATCCTCTAATAACAGCTGAATTAAAAAGTAGGCAGTTGAGAAATAATTAGCATGGATCCTTTAAAAAGACAAGAAAAAGTCAAGATAAATATTCTTCTTGTATTATGTATTGCAGTTTATAATGTTGCAAAGTACACTAAATAAACACTTTGAAATATTATATAGTTTGAGAGTCACATGGTCCAATTTTTTCTTGTATCATTTGAAGATTTGTGGGTATGTGAATGTTGAAAACCTGAATGACAGTATCAGCTTCCAGAGGAATATATTCTTTTGAGACTCAAATGAGCAAAACGGTTTATAAAAGAGCATAAAGCAATAAAAAATGAATGTGGTGCAGCTCAAATCGTCTGATCTTGAATGCATTTTGTGAGAAAAGTTCTGACACCTTTGTCAGATCTCAATATGATTGATCGCAGACGCTGGTACCTTGCATGTGAATTCCCATAAGATTGACAGGATGGGAATATAACCAAAGCTGTGTATCAGACTTTTTTAATGCTAGGGCAGCACAAACAGCTTGCCAGTTGGCATCACCGGCCCCGGACCCAGCAATGGCTCTAATA
>NW_015529664.1:0-654 GCF_001515645.1 Sinocyclocheilus grahami
ATTTCCCTCCGGTGCTCAGAGGAAACTTCTCAGAATTAGCTGTGCAACTCCAGCGTCAACAACTGGTTCTGTTTGGCCTGTGAATTTAGCGACAAATAACTAAAATAAATCCCTCAGTGTAGGAAAACAGTCATTATGTGACGTGAGGCCAAGTATGGTGACCCATACTCAGAATTAGTGCTCTGCATTTACCCATCCAAAGTGCACACACACAGCAGTGAACACACACAAACCGTGAACACACACCCGGAGCAGTGGGCAGCCATTTATGCTGCGGCGCCCGGGGAGCAGTTGGGGGTTCGGTGCCTTGCTCAAGGGCACCTCAGTCGTGGTATTGAAGGTGGGAGAGAGCGCTGTACATTCACTCCCCCCACCTACAATTCCTGCCGGTACGAGACTCGAACCCACAACCTTTGGGTTATGAGTCCGACTCTCTAACCATTAGGCCACGACTTCATTATGTAAGATATAATGTACACAGATACTTACAAAATCAATACATATGTGGACATTAAATATTGATTTGAGAAGTATTTTATAGTCATTATGCAAGTGTTGATGTACAGTCATTATCGCAAAATAAACCTGACAGAGTTTAATTATTAGTAAACAGCAACAAATCAATAAATATGTGGACATAAAATATTGATATGA
>NW_015529665.1:0-654 GCF_001515645.1 Sinocyclocheilus grahami
GATGCGCATGAAAATCGCATTTGATTTTTTGCACAGCCCTACTTGAGAGCGTGTGTATTCGACAAGAAGTAGGTGCACAACACTGTTCCAGTATATATCCTTGCAACTGCTTTTTATCACTTAACTAGAAGCACCATATTTACTTTATTTTTAAGTACAAAGTATTGAAAATCAAAATGTGCAAGTTAACTTGCAAGTACTAAAAGTAACACTTTGATGTAAATCTGGTAATCAAAAGTTCTAAACATTTGCGGTCAAAAAGGAAAGACATCATGTGAGTAGACAAGTTGTCAAATGCAAAGACCGTAAGTGTGAGTATTAGGACCGACCCAGTGTTGTGCGTGTGTCAGAGCAGAGCCCCACCGTTGAGACTCATGCGAAGACTCTCAGGAGATGTGGCCTGTTTGAGAGCCTGTTCCACCTGCTCTCTCCTCTTGGACTCAAACTCCAGAGCCTCCTGCAGTTTCCTCTTCGCCTTCTTTTCCTTCTTCAGACGCTTCTGAATAGTGGCTGAGGGCGAGAAGAAAGACATTTGAACAAACATTCAAACGTAAAACACTTTGCTCGTTCAGCATGGTGTCTGAAAACACAAGGAGACGCCAGCGCAAACTCACGTTCACACATTAGAGACTTGAAAGTGCTCATTAGCACTAG
>NW_015529666.1:0-654 GCF_001515645.1 Sinocyclocheilus grahami
GAGCGCTCACTGACGCACACTGGAAAAAACTACTCTCTCTCTCTCTCACACACACACACACACACACACACCTTAGAAGTTAAATTAGTGAGGGGCTTTCATTGATGCAGTGGTATTCATACCAAGCAAACCGGTAGAGATGATTAGATTTGAAGAACGTGATTTATGAGCCTTTCAAATATCCTCAAGTCGTTTTTTGACATGTTTCACTATATTTCTGAGGGTGTTTGGCTGTCACATATATAGCCATAAAAGGAATACAATAAAGCCAATCTTTAAAGTGTGTTTTTATCCAGAAAAAGCAATGTTATTAACACACACCAACACAGACGTGAGTGCACGCATCATATCTTAGCAAAGGTACTGCACACAGTGCCTAATTACAGGCTGTGTACTTTAATTATGAAAGGCAATGTTGCATATACTGTAAATATATATTTTTCCTTTGTGTTTCCTGTGTGTGTGTGTGTGTGTGCACTAGATCCCATGGACCAAGCTGAAGACTCATCCAATCACTCTGGTAATAACGCTTTATTAAAAATATTTTGTCTTTATTATTTAATTTCATTTTTTGTTTTATGTTGTTTTGTTTTTGCTGTTTTGTTTCACTGTTTTTTGCTTTTTTGTTTTGTTTCGCTATTTTTTGTTTTGTTT
>NW_015529667.1:0-654 GCF_001515645.1 Sinocyclocheilus grahami
TTGTGCATTCAAACCCATGAGGTGCATAAACAACAATAAGCAGGCAAATCATGAAGTTAATATGCAGCCATCAGCACAAAAAACACTTTCAAAATAGTCGATGTGACTCACGTTGCTTCAGAGCATCTGTTTCACTGTACGCCCCATGCACTGTGCTTTCGGTCAGCCATACGGGCCTCTCTTTGGGGGCTTTTCCCTCAGTAGTCTGGCCAGGCTGAGGCTCCTGGTCTTCCATGCTGATGACCACATCCTGCGAGTAGAGGTCATACGATGAGCCTTTGTTTTTCCATACTTCCCGACCAGGTGCCCCTGCACCAGCTCCTACTGCGGACTGGGCGGCCCGCTCCCGACTGAGGAAAATAGAAAAAGTTGGATTACTAATTTGTTGACAACATAAACCTGACTTTAATTGGCCATCCTTTATTTGTTAAAAGTGGGAGGAAAAATCATCAAAGCAGTCAGATGACAATGAAGTTTTGCTAATCGGTTAAAAATAAATGGCCTATTTTAGGCTACGTCCACACGAAGCCTAAACCCTGCGCGCGGTATACAAACATGGAACAATAAATTTATTAATCTGTGTTAATGTTAGTTGATGATAAGACAATTGTTCAGTATTTGTTCATGTTTTTGTTGCTGTTACGTGACGTAGCG
>NW_015529668.1:0-654 GCF_001515645.1 Sinocyclocheilus grahami
ACATACTGACCCCTCATTATTAGTTTCTAAGATGACTGGTCTCATGCTAAATGTTAAATAAAGCATTTAAACATGCATTTAAATGTGACATGTTTAAACAAAATTGTTTTCTGGTGATGTTAAAAGTTTTGATTAGCTTTCAGATAGCTCTCTATTGCTATGGCTTTATGGGATTTGCGTATACACTAGGTCTTCTGTATTTAGCATCCCTCTCATTTCACATACTGCACTTTCCATTCTAGTATTTGCATACAAATAACTTCCACATAGTAGCAAAGTAATAATACACTGGAGCAGGGATCATGAATGAATAACTTGCACATGTGGATTCATTATATTGCTATAAGTATATCTGTGGGTGTTCTAAAGGTAGACTTCATGCTTTAATTTGCAATTTCAAGATGATTTGTGATTTTTATTTTTTAAATGGATGGATTCAAGATCAGTTTTTGTGTTATATAAATTGTTCACAGATTATATAAATTTACAGATTATATAAATTTTTCACACGAACATTTGGTGATATGTCCTTGTAAATGAGTCTCCTTCTGTAACACTTTAGTAGCCATTAAGGCTATGAACAACGTCAATTAACCAATATTAATAAGTCTGTATGTGTGTGTATATATATACAGTGGGTACGGAAAGTATTCA
>NW_015529669.1:0-653 GCF_001515645.1 Sinocyclocheilus grahami
GTACAGTATATGGTAAAAAGAGACAATGTCCTAAAAACAAGTTTAGGCATCATCCTCCATTCTCATCTTATCGAGTGAGGAGATCAATGTTGCTGTGGGAAGAGCTGAGGTGTTTGATTTATCCAGTAAGATGTTGTCTTTGTGCTTGCTGTTTCTTGTCAGCACCTCCATTGACCCTTTGAGGACTGGCCTATGTAGGTTTCATCAAATACACAAGGAAGATAAGTGAAAAATAGAGAGAGGAAATACTGGTGAGAGTGTCTGGGGTGTGGGCATTTTCCCTGCGTTATGTAGCACCCAGTCTCCAGACTTCCAAATTACTGTGAAACGCTGCCACCTTAATAGCCCTTCTGGCCTCTAGGTGTATGAGCACATACCCTCAAGTATACTTTACCAGGCCTAACAGCATGACTAGGCTCCCTATAAAGTCTGAGACCTTTGATCTCAGATGTATTTTATTGGTGGGCAAAAGCAAAACCTGTAATCCCTTGCCAGCTGTAACAAAGGTATATCAGCTTTACTAGCGGCAATATATCACACATCCCAACAGCTTCACTGGTCTAAATTATAACAGAGAATTGGCCATGAACTGAGACAGATTAATTGGCACTCTGTTTTCCTTTACAGAAAACACTTCAAAACATTATTTTAGA
>NW_015529670.1:0-653 GCF_001515645.1 Sinocyclocheilus grahami
ATTATATTATATTATATTATATTGACAACTGATTTCATATGCCTACATATTGCAGTTCACGTTTCAATGCAATTGATTATTTTCAATACAACATCACAGCAGGATTTTATTGATATAGACCAGCAGAAGTGCTGCGCATCAAGAAGTGACTCAATAAATGGTTTGGTCATTGGAAGATGTCCATTTCCATGTCAATAAATGTGTGGTACATGACAGCTCTCAGGAGCTGAGAGGGAGTGAAAAGACAGCATAGCTGTCTTTAGCTGGAAAAGGATAACAATGGCTCCGACGTTCATGAGGTAATTGTTCCTAGACATGTGAGTTCACATCCTTCTATTATCCTGGAGACTCATTATTACACAGAGATATGAGCAGACACTGGTTCCTGCAGTATGACAGGGACAGATAAACGACTTAGTCTTAAAGAGAGAGTTCAGTCTATTTGTAGACTATCATTATTCATTTTTGGATCAACTATCTCTTTAAGACAGTTGGAGTGAAAACTCGTTCATGTTTCTGTTGTGTTTGATTCTTCAAAACGAGTCCCTGATGTTACAGTTCTTATAAGCAGGATGAAAGCTTCTAGAACGGAATAGCGTGCATGTTCATTCTGAATGCAGAAGGCAATTTCTTCCGTTTTTTTAAGTCTATGC
>NW_015529671.1:0-653 GCF_001515645.1 Sinocyclocheilus grahami
AACCGAAATCTGTATTAGATTAATACAGCTCCTAATTTACATAGTATTTGATCGCCAAAAACTTCAAAAAGCTACTCGGAGAAAAATGTTGTTGGCCGCGGACCCTCTATCGACTCAGGCACTCCGATGATCCTTATGTTGTTCCATCTACTCTGCGCTTCCAGATCAACGGTCTTGGCTTTGAGCTTTGCGTTACTCTCCATCAATGTTGCGAGGGAAGTTTCTAGACGTTCCACCCGTTCATCTAGTGACTCCGCATGGGACTCAAGCGTGGTAAGTCTCTGTCCATGATCGGATTGCACACAGTCAAGTTTCACTTCTAATGTTCTATGTTCTTCCAGCAAGTCTGTTAGAGCCGCCATGTTCACTTCGCTCGAGGTCGCGGGCGCCTCGGCTCTCGTGTTGGCTTCTTTCTTAGATGTTTTTGCCGTTTTGGTTGCCATTTTAGACAGCCACTGTTATCCAAAAGTCGTCTTGTTAGTTTTTATAGTTTGTCCGAAAAAGTCGGTGGGGTAGTTGAAGGAATAAACGAAGCTAGACGGGGAAGATAGACAAACACGTCTACTCCATTGCGCTTCTCATCGGAAGTCCCAAGGTTCCTTCTTCATATCGAATTTTGAAGGCAGCATAGATGTATCCTTCGCTGCCTTTGA
>NW_015529672.1:0-653 GCF_001515645.1 Sinocyclocheilus grahami
TGCAGAAAGTCTGCAGATAACACCTGACTCTATATGCGTGTCACCGCTGAGGTGCAAGGTCACGGCTCACCTGTCTCTCTGCTCTGTAGGCTCTTCTGCTCCTCATCCAACCTCAGGTGGCCCAGCAGATGCTCCAGAACCTTTTCGGGGGTGGCTGGCACGGCAGCGTACCTGTGGGAAACAGAAGAGTCACTGGAGTCTTCCTCTTCGATGGAGGACAGGGAGCGACTGCTGCACCAGCCTTCCTCCTCGCCCTCTTCCTCCGTGCCCTCCTCATCAATGTAACGGAAATACGGCACGTCGAACGTGGGCACGGTAGCTCGGTCGGCGCTGCTGGTATCGGAGGACTCGTCCTCATCCTCGTCTTCCTCCTGTTCCACCAAAGCGGCCGGCATTAACCTGCCGTCCAGGCGCGGGTCCGGGGCCACTGCACGCCTGCTGCCCATGTCAGCATCAGCGCCGACTTACCACATTGACCTGGAGGAAGCGAAGAGACTTCGTGCAACAGCCAGACGTTCCCCTCTTTGCGCTCTGGAGCCTCTAGTTTAAGCCAAATGGATCCATAGGAAAGAGCGCACGGCAATGCAGCACATCCTCAGACAAATATGTGTGTGTGTGTGTGTGTGATTGAGTGCGAGAGAGAATGACTTCGG
>NW_015529673.1:0-653 GCF_001515645.1 Sinocyclocheilus grahami
CTTTGTTTCATATGAAAAGTAACAACACACAATGCTTATTTATTGTGATTTCTTGTATGGGAGTCACTGTACAAATAATGTTTCATCAAGTTTTGTTCACGTGTCAACTGAACACAGCATTGATTGGTTCTTGGGATTTAAGATTAAATGTCGGTTCAAAACGAGAATCAATTTAAATCAAGAAATTACTATTTTCAACCCAGCCTGGCTAAAGTGTCCTTTCATCTGGCTTGAAGCCTTGTAGCTGTGTTTGGATCCATCAGATCTAATGAAAAAACCAAGCGCAGTGAAGAAACCCTTGGCTCGGATTCATCTGCCTTTTTGCATGACTCATTGCATTTGGAAAATTTGGACACTATGGACCCCATAGGTTCTTTGCAAACTCCACAAACAGCATGAACAGCGTTTAAGAGAGTGCTGTGCAGTGTCCACACAAAGCCAGTGTGAAGAAGACCACAACCACCAGTGGGCAGTAGAGTGGACCACTGCGTAATACCTCAGATGTTGGTGCTTGTGAGTGAAGCTGCTTTGATTTGTCAGTATTGCTCAAGAGTGTAAAATGTCAATGAATAATTGTACAGTTTGTACCTTGAACACATCTTTGTGGTAAATCACAAGCAATTCCCTGATACTATTATGCTGCATACATTGAA
>NW_015529674.1:0-653 GCF_001515645.1 Sinocyclocheilus grahami
CACTTCTTCTGGGAACTTTCAGTGCAGGTAAGCGCTCGTTTATTCTTTAGACCAGACTTGTGTGAGATTTGCGTGGTTTTCTGACCCTTTGTCTGCTGTATAAACGCGCGTGACATAATGCACTAGGCTTTGCATTGCTAAAACGCGTTGTGTTTGCATTAAGAATCATGTTTGTTTGGATTACACCTGGTTTTGGGGAATAATTATGAATGCATTTGAAATATCTCTTTTTGTAATGCGAGTGAGTAAAGCTCAGTTGCTCGCGTTCATTCATAACTATACGTTAAATACTAAGTTACTCTCTATTCTCAGCAATAACACAAGGACAGCCAAACCTTCAATCCAAGGATTTCCACAGAGTTGCATTTATATATCAAAGCCATGCATGATTATATCTGTGTTTAAATGGTTTGTGCATCTGTATTCTATATAGTGTGCACTTCTAAAGTGATTTATTCCTCACAGCAGCACGCATGCATAGATGTTGATGAAGTCTTCTGCGTGCAGTAACTGTGTTTGCTGTGGCTTTGTTGTGTTGGAGGGGTTTGGGGGAGGGGTGGGTCTATACAGCTCAATATCATGCTGAATTCTGATTAAATAGCATTTAATATCACTGTGCACTTTAATAAACAACCTCCGAGCAAATATTAATC
>NW_015529675.1:0-653 GCF_001515645.1 Sinocyclocheilus grahami
AAAAAAAAAAAAAATTTAGTCATCATCATCAAGATAAGAACACTTTTTGGTGTACTTTTTCTCTAGCGAGATGCTTGTGTTGAAGATGCAATAAAAGCAAAAGGAATTGAGGTGAAAAATGCCAGGGAAGCAGTCACAGACAATTTTCTGTGCAGTGGTGGTATTGAACCAAAAACAGATGATGTTGCCTGCAAAGGTATGTTTGATTTTTGCAATCAAGACGGCAGCTTGTATTTGGTTCTAATCTACTGTTTAGGTCATAAAAATCGAATTGATAACAATTTAATCAATTCTGAAAAATTAATACAATTCTCATATAGTTTCTTGTGTCTGCATGGCATTTTATAACAGGAGATTCAGGTGGGGCCTCTTATGTGAATAAAAAAGGTCGAGTGATTCAGGTGAGATTTCCGTTTTTTTTTTAAAACAGTATTGATGATGTGGCTGTAAAGTCTCTGTAATGTGTTACATATTACATGGTGAAATTAAAGACTAATTTGAGAGAAGCTGAGAAATAGGAACTTTTTTGATATCTGTAAAATCTTTAATAGGTTGGTATCATAAGCTGGGGAGTGAAGGACATCTGCAAGGAATCAAGGAAATTCACCTCGGATGCAGACTCCAGAGATTACCATTCAAATCTTTTCAGTGAG